>NC_079431.1:10021572-10205694 GCF_026213295.1 Gadus chalcogrammus
CGAACCCCACCACTTAGTTGTACACTCCCAGTTCAATGTTGTTTATTCATCGCAGCTTCCTTGCATAAGATTTAATACTTTGCAGAGGCAGTGTGTATGAACAGTAAAGCTGGAGCACGGCATATGGTCGGATTTTGTGTTGTTAATATGCCACTCTGTCTTTGTCTGCTTGATGACATTTTGGTAACACGCCACAAATGCTTTTATGAATTTATACACGTTTTGGGGCCAGCCATTCATGCGTTTTTTTGTGAAACGTAATTGCAATTCATGAACGCATTCGTCACAGATTTCAGAGCAAGGTCGTTGAGTGGTTGTAAATGTTTTTGGTTTTTCTCAAAAACAGTCTTTTAAGCTCAATAGCTATGTCAAAGCATAGTAGTGTGTTGCATATGCAATGCATCATATATGTATATATTGCTTTGTGTCCTGATCATAATAAAGCTAAAGGTAGGTGTTTATAGATGATCATAAAACGTCCTTGAGGCATTATTATAATAAATTCAGACCTTTTTTCTGAAATGCACAGAATAGACAATGAAAGCATTTATTATATTATTGTGTATGATATTACAATGCAGGTGCAAAAAGCATAAGCAGGGGCATACATAAGTTGACATGCACTTGCCTAGAACATAAACCATGATTCAAAATAGCCACAAGAGTCACTATAAGCACAACAAGGGAAGTCATGAATAATGTTATTGGTAGAAAGAAATCATTTTCATAAAAGGGTAATGGGATAAAGTATAGTGCATGATAGAGGGAGTAAAACTTTAGATTGCCATTAACTGCAAAATAATGATGTCTTAAGTAATAAGAAACAACAGACATAAATTGACAACATAAACTAAGCATATTTATGTATATTGAAAATGAAAAAAGTAACTTACGATACAATGATATACAATACATGAATAATAAAGATACACTTTAACTTGAAGGCATACACAGAATTATTATTTCTCCGCCTTTGACTGAACCATAATCCGCCTGCTTGCCGACTAAAATGATGCCTTCCATAGAGTGCAACAGGAGTAGAGTATCGGGCCATTGTTTGCTGAAGCACCCTATAACCCTACACATTTGCTGCAATTTTGTCAGTAAGAGGGGGGTGGAATTCTGGCAGCAATCAGTGAATTAATCTCTCTACTGCCTCCCCTTTTCATCTCGCTGTCGTGCCCAAGGTGCCACATATGGATGTACCCCCCCCCCCCCCCGCACCTCCCCTGCGATATAATCAGGATTCTGATGGGTATTTTGCTGTAGGTGCAACAGGAGCAACAAATTATGTCTTTTGCATCTCCCACCGTGAATAGTGGTGAGCCTTTTCCCCTGATGCTGCTTAGGCTCTTTGGTGAATTGGAACGCAGTGTCAAAACATGTCACATCTCTTTTAACCACTCAAAAACAAAAAACTGAGAAACCCTTCATGGTGCATGGCAGCGTGCAACATGAAGGTTATGTTTTAATAATGCAAGACAGGGTAAAATGAAGGGCTAATACCGCAAAATCAAACAGATGTTGAACAAATATTAATAGCTCATGAACGGTTTGGTATATAATTAGGATCTTACAAACTGATGACAAATAATGATTAAAATTAGCAAAAAGAGGGTTGATTTTTGCTTTGCCACCCACAAGCAATTTGCAATCAAATTAGAACTTGTGGTATCAATCAGCTCCTTGGTGGCATCGGTTTCTACAGGATACCTCCATTTCTTTCCACCTCGGAATGGAAAACTGCTTATTTTGGACGAATTGTATCTCGCTTAGTTTATATACCCTGTTTCCAAGTAAATCCGGTTATGCAACGAGCACTGTAATTTCAGTTAATTGTTAAAAGTTAAAAAGATAAAAGTAACAAATCTCATTGTGCGTTAGCCACATACTTTACAGATAGCTGTGCTAGTGTGAGAATAAGGGAGGAGTACCGGTAGGTTTTTCTTTTGAATGACATCTCTTCTCTAATGAATGCCGTCATTCATTGGAGACACCAGACACCCCCCACCCCTACCCTACCCAAACAGACTTTACATCATAAAGTTAGGTAATAAATAAATAGGTTACACAAGCAAGAACATTGGGGGAAATAATTGCAGGGGAAAAAAAAATAGCAACTTTGAAAAGTGCAGCCAAGGCAACCTCTTGATGAAACAAGGTTATTGAATTTTGTTCAATCCTTCCGAGACGTTGGAAAGGCTCTGAAAAAGAGATGGACGTGGTGGTGATGGAGGTCGGGGGGGGGGAGGAGGAAGGAAAAGAGTGTCTTTGATTGACAGGCTGGGATTCTTGTTTACCGTTGGCCCCCAGATGTGGCTGTGTACAGCATGCGACCGGGTGCTCCCCCTGCTCTCTCATGCCGGTCAGGTAGCACGCTCCATTTCCCCACCTGTCAGCACGGACAAGCTAAACACAGGGCTTTTTGACATCGGCATTTTACGCCGCTCGTTCTCACTGACAACTCCAATCTAAAGGAGGCTTGACACCGTGTCAATCCCGGGCGGCCCCCGCGGCCAGAGATGCACCCGTTGCTTTACAGTCGGGAGAGAGGGCTGTCGTCTACCGCCGCTTTGTTTACCCCCTGGCGCCGGTAGAGGAGAATGTCACGGTTGGAGTCTGCATCCTGGAGCGAGGGGGCTTTTCCCCGGCAATCTGATTCATTTAGCTGCAAAGGCCAAGTGTAGGAGAGGGGGCAGTTCATCGTTCATACAAGGATGACGAATGTTGTTGTTTAGAATATGGTTTGAACAATGCGGAACGTTGTGGATATGAAGCACGTTGTTTAATATATAGCGAGTTGGACAACCACCATGTGTATAAAAATGTCCTATGTATTGCGTTATTTCAAATCTTCATCACGGAGGAGAAAACACTAATACTACTTTTGATATTGAGAGGCTAACCTAATAAACTTAGATCCTCTATGTATTGGAATTCTTAACTATTGATCTTTTTTACCTATAATTTCTGAATTCATTGCTTATACTAATTACTAATCTACTTAGTTGGAATATATCCCGGTCTACAACATCAGTTACCACTAGGGATCGACCAATATATCGGCCGGCCGATATATCGGGCCGATATTTGCGGTTTTTAAGTGTATCGGCATCGGCCGATAAGCGGCTGCTGAGTTCGCCGATAGTTTTTTTCCCGGCATTTTACTATTTGTCAATATTGTTTTTTAAAGTTCAATAAATGTTCCCTTTTAAATTGGGACTTGTAACATTTGTTATCATCATTGTGTAATTTTTATGATGTAAATTGAAAGAGCAAAAGCAGTATCGGCTCCAAATATCGGCTTAAGAAAATCGGCAACCCATATCGGTCATCGGCTAAGGCTGATGAAAAAAAATCGGTATCGGCATCGGCACTAAAAAAATCCATATCGGTCGATCCCTAGTTATCACACCATGCATGCGCACACACACACACACACACACACACACACACACACACACACACACACACACACACACACACACACACACACACACACACACACACACACACACACACACACACACACACACACAAAATGAGTGATGGCTCTGTGAGATAAAGACCCTGTCCAGTGACAATGTCTTATCACTGCCATTCTTTACCCTGACATCCACAATACTTGGCATTGACGGCACTATTTCAGCAGTAACACACCTTCGGAAAATATAATTACACGCAACTCACTTCTCATGTGCTGGCCTGCAAAGGAAGAACAGACGTTTTTTTTCCAAAAGTAGAGCTTGTGTGGAGTTAACCCAACAATTAATCATCTCGATTCTCGACCCATCAGTGCACAGCTCTTGTATTGGGAGACTTTTATATCCATGATGTAGCAACACACCGTTGGGTTTTAGGAAGCATTTGAATAGGCTGCTATGACCTTATGACCTTATTACTCCCCTATATTACTGTTGTACTGTTGTTGTTCTTCTAATATGCATTTCACAGTCCGCCGTAAGTGCTGTTCAAAATCAAAGAAAAAAGTGTAATCTAATAATACTTAATCAAAAGCAAGCCTGTGTTGCATTAAAGACTATACTGTCCAATCCCCAGTCTATCCTGGAACAATTATTACACTGGTCATTACTATGTTCACCATGATTCTGATTGTTGAAGAGATTCAAAGAGCATAGTAATCTCTTTCTTCAATGCATTGAAGATGGACATGTCACATAACTAAAAAAATCGAAATGAAATGTAATTCTGTGTCAGTGTCTTTCAGTTTCACATCACTGTTGTATCTATCGACTCATTAGGTGATATAACACACATCAGGTCTGAAGGCTTAAAATCACACCGGGAAACATTGGGGTATAGCAAGTGGAATCGAGTTGTTTCTATTTGTATTTTCTCTCGTCAGTTGCCAGGAAGCCCAGCGTTAGCATTCAAGTCTCTCTCAGGGTCCCTGGAGTTTGTGTTTTGTTTTTGGATGAGCCGCTGCATCGCCCGCTTCCAATTCCTGGCACAACGTTAGCATTAGCATCCTGTCTATATCGCTGTAATTGCCACATAAGGCTTCACGGTCCAACAGTCGAGCCCTTCATGGAGAGTGTCGTTGGTGCAAAACTGAGAACCCTTCTGCACTTTGCCCATCCCATGTGAAGCGACTGTCTTTTTTGACCTCACATTTTTACAACATTTAGATAGGATCCTTTAGGCCTATTTAAATATATCACTCAATAATCAGTTAAATCCTTTCCATGGTAGGTATTTGGACCATCAACCTAATGATATATGAAATATAATGTATTCCAGACTAACATATAATTATATAGAAGATACAAAGATCAACCACAATAGAGAAAGGCTCTTAACTCTGGATGAAACATGCCACAATCTTAAAGGCTAAAAGGAAAAAAAAGAAACATAAACTCCCAGAACGGGCCGTATTTTGTATTCAAACTGGCAATTTTGTTCGGCTTGGTAAAGGGTGACATTTTTTCTCAGCATTCCACTGTAGGGGTGGAAGCTTTGCCCATTTGACTGTGAATCCAAAGCTTTGGAAAGTTTCAAATCTTGTCAAACTGGAACCTCCTCTTGAATTTTAATACTGTTTACCTGGTGTGGTCAGGATTACTGGTCTGGTTTTGGAGCAGGCCTGGAAAGACCAAAGGTCATTGATAGAAATACACCTCTACTGCACAGTGTCCTGCCATCAAAATACTCTTGACAACCTAGAGAGGAAAGTCACTTCCTAACCACCTTTCTTTGTGTCATTGCTTGCCCCACTTGATTGCCTCTTTAAAATCAATCTGAGATTGCCGGCCTAAAAAGACACCCTCATTACGGGCTATGATGCAGATTGCAGAGAGGTTATGTCTCTATAATAATCCAGACTATAGTAGTCCGGTTAATTGACGATTTTGGTTCAAGGGTACCAGTGGCAGAAGAATCTGCATCTGTCTGCAATGACGTAGGAGACGCAAGTAAGAAGCATTGCCTGTCCTTGTTTTCCTTTTTCTTCCCTGATAGGAGAAAAAAGTTGAGCAATAGCCCGGGAGAGAGTGGCACCGACAAAGGATTGAAAGGGTGCTTATGTGATCGGTGGGGGGGGGGGGTAAATCCTACTCCCTCTGGACACCTTTCTATATTGAAAAGGAAATGGATCATTAGACATGGTGTGGGAAAGTGTTGCTAGATTGGATTTCATTACATTTTCCCAAGGCCTTGATTAGATTTATGTCTAAGAGACTAATGCCATTTTGAATAATAGAGAGATCACGACAGGAAATTAGGTAGTTTTAATGTGATCACAATACAATACAGGGAAATGACAACCGAAATCCCTTTAAAATAGGTGTAGCTTCAGGCTTGCGGGATAAGTTGAATGATTAGCCCACAGAAGACGTGGGTTTTCGGGAAATGCTTTATATATTAGAAGATCGCATTTCCCAGCCTGTGTGTAGATTGCTGATAAACTTAAACACCTCGGCATAACCCAGCCACATAGCTACATCAGCATATGCTTGCAATTTAAAATACATGTTGATGTAAATTACCTACATTTGATTTTACTAGTCCAACACATGCGCAATAGATGTATTACATATACACAGTGCAGAGCATTAGGATTCTGTTGTTGCAACTGCTTCATTGTCTGTTGAAATGTAGTATTCATAACCCATATTTCCAAATGTATTATGCATATGAGGCAGAATATTCTCTTATCCATGACCAGAGGCAAAACTTTTGCTGTGCATGGCATTGCTTATGATTCTCTCTCTCTCTCTCTCTCTCTCTCTCTCTCTCTCTCTCTCTCTCTCTCTCTCTCTCTCTCTCTCTCTCTCTCTCTCTCTCTCTCTCTCTCTCTCTCTCTCTCTCTCTCTCTCTCTCTCTCTCTCTCTCTCCTCTCTGTGTGTCACAAACATATGATTTCAGACACAGTAGTGAATTTGCGCTACGATATGGATTTTGACGTCACTGTGTGACCGGTAGACAGTGTTATGTGTAACGCATTACAAAGTAAGTAACACGTTAATACAGTAAAAACTTTACTTTTCCATGTAAAAAGTAAAGTTAGACGAAACTACTGAAAATATGGTAACGAAACGTAGTTCCTTTTTCAATTCGGTGCAACGTTACTGCTTTCTCAGGCAGTATGCTATTGCGCCTGCGTGCTTGCGTCTGTCTCAACTAGCGTACGAGAAACTAGTTGCTTGAAACTGTTTCTGCATCTCTTCCACAGACATCACTTCAACAGGCATTTTCCAAAGCCAGACCTTACCACCAAAAAAGCTAGCGATGGAACGAGATAACAAACGCTGTCACTGTTTAGCTGTGTAAGGACATGGTTCCCTTTCAAAATGTCGATAGAAAGGGCTTTAAAGAGATGTTAAAAACACTCTATCCCAGGTACGCGTTACCTGCCCACACACACTTCAGCCAAATTGAGATGCAAAAACTATACGGCAAGGTCCGTGAGCAAGTGGAGAAAAAAATCCATACTATTAAACATTAGTGTTTTTCAGAGATGGAAGTAACTTGAGAAAAGATTTAGCTTTTTTTTTCTTGCACTTTTGCTGCCAAACCAGTAATTTACCCCTTCAGAAGCATTTATACCGAAATTAGAAGATAAAATTAACATACCGTGATATAATACCGTTACCGTCTATGCCTCAAATCATACTGTGATATACAACTAAGTCAATACCGTACAGCCCAAAGACCAAGACACACACACACACACTAACACACTAACACACTAACACACAGATGCATACAGTAAGGGGGAGAGGAGGAAAGGAGCAATCTTTCGGGCAGGGGCAAAAAATATGTAGTTTCATGGACAATAAAGCAGCTTTTTATTACAGCAAAGCCGAGATAGAGGTAGGAACCCGATTGGGTCCCGATGAGCCGGCTCCCAGGGACTGCGAGGGTCCACATGGAATTAACTGCTCCTGAGGGAACCTAAAGGTGGCATCACAAGATTGACTGTTGGGGTAACCGTGAGCAGAGGCTATAGATTTCACCTACAGAAGAGCAGATTAGAATTCACTGCAAAATGACTTTTCCCATGAATCCTCTCTTGAGGAGCACAAACGCAGAGACGGCGGGAAAATAGAGGTTCCCCAGATGGATAAAACGGCGCTCAGTGACAGAGTGACAGAGGGCAAGCGATGAACCCTCCAGATACGCCCCGTGGTTTCCTCATCCAGTGGTCCGTGCAGGAGACTTCGGAGGGACTTTTTTTTATCCTGTATGAACACTGAATGACTAAACGAAAGCATGTCTGATCTGGAATTGCAGATATTAAAAGATCCATCAATGCAAACTCCACTTGTAAGCACTCGCAACCATCGCAGGAGTGCAGTGTAGCGATCAGCAAGCTCTTTGAAATATACCAGTGTTTTAAAGTTTAAAAACATGATTAGAGGGCTGATAAGATTGGCTGCCATCAAGTACTGCTTAAAATTGTAAAAGTGGTGTCGAAATATTGGGTGGATGTGGGATCTGCCAATTTCTACAGTACTCTCATAGAAACTGCAAAGACAGCCTCTGCTTAATACATTTGCTAGGATGCAAATGTTTTTAAATCTGTGAGCTTGTTGCCTGAATTTGCATTTCTACTTGGGAAGGACGTTTTACCATTGAAACATTTATATCCAGTAATCGGGTAACCCTTGATAGCGCTGTGAGTGTTTCAGAGATATCTTTTCTGCCTTACAGAGTGTATCACTGATGTAGCAAATGTTGCTTTAGGCCAGCTTATCTCTTCCCTGTTTGGTTCAGGTCAAAATAACAAAATGTAGCAAAACATGATACTGGGCTGGCAGAAGGCAAACATTTGTTCAGTTGGACGAAAAATAAAAATTCCAACCAATCAGCTTTGACAAACATCCACCCCAAAAATTTAGTGCATCTCAAATTGCCATGCATCTGAACTTGTTATCTACTAGAAATAGTTATATGTATGAACAATGCATAGTTTAATCTGTTTTTGCAACATTGGTCAGGAATCACCTTTCTCCTCAAATATGGTTAGGGTATTTGGCTCTCTAAGCACAACGGTTCTGGGTTTGAAACCCAATGTTTACGATTCCTTACCCCTGCTTGGTCCTTTAATGACCTTTCAACTCTATTTTCCGGTTCTCCAATGTTATCATGGGGTCATGAGGGAAATAGGGCAAGTAGAGTGGGTTTGTTTATTGCATTCTACACTTTCTATTTCTACTCTTAAATTGAACCCAGTGGAAAAGGTTTGCTTTGCCATTATGATACTGCAATTACAAAAGCACAAGCTGATGGAGTCATTTTCTGTTGCCTGTTGCTTTGGTTTTATCTGCAGGGGGTGTACACAATCAAGATCAAAGCACCCGCAAACATATGGCTATCATTTAATGTAGCATTTATCTTTTAAAGCATATGCATTGCAGAGCCATGAATCAAACCTTGGTGCATGTGACACTTTATTGTGGTGATTTATTTTAGCATGTTATTTTCCAGTTCTGCATGAGAGTTTCTGATCTTCTTTATGTACATAGCCTTTTTAATCGTATGGGCGTGTGTAATTATAAGCTCTCTCTGTCTCTCTCTTCTCTCTATTTGGATCAGCCAATGACTGAATATACTCCACTCAGAGGAGATACTGGATTCATTTCACACTCTAACACACACCTCTCCCCCTTAGGAAGGATTATTTGTCATGTTGAGAAAGCAGTCTTAAGATTTGAAAGATGAGATGATTTACATCTTGGCCTGTTGAAAACAATAAAAGTAATGTACGTATTCTCTAAAAGCAGTAATTTACTTTCAAGAATCAAATGTATACAGTATAGTTATACTAATGTTATGAATGTATTGTATTTATTGATACATTTGAAAACGTGGTACTGCTCGGTCTAATTCCATTTCTCCCAGCTAATCTTCATGTTGGCCGATTCGGTGGAATACTGATCCACTATTTTAGGGTACTGAGTGTATAAAGCAGATTATCTACCTCTACTTCTAATGGATATTATTTGGTCCTTACACAAACAACATAACCCACGACTGCGGTGACTATTGTGGTATGAATGATGTGCATGTAACCAGGGCTGCATTGAATATCGGCTGTACAACCTTTGTAAAGCCAGCAGAAACATAATGAACTGTACCTACACTTAGCAAAACATTGTCGAAAACAAGGAATCTTTGGTGGTTTAAGTTTAACAGTTGTCTGTTTTTGGCCTTTTAAATTTCAATAAAGGTTCAATGCGGTTAAGGATCCGGAAAGGCGATCTTTACATTTACTATCAAAATGTCAACGGAAGCTCTGCCCACTGAACTGGAAGTATGCCTTGGATACAAACACAGTATTCTGTTACTGCACCGTTTGACCGGGGGTTGCAAATAGAAGAGCATGATACGTTTCATCTTTTTTAGGTTGACCACTGGTCATCCCGTTCCCCTTTTTGTTTTGCCTCTTTTCCATTTCACAGCTCAAGGGATTGAGTTGTGTGCTGGTGTTGCTGCGCTGGCTGGGTTTTATAGTGCAGTACTGTAATTATGGTCATCACTCACTCTATGGCTTGATGGCGTTTTAAGCACGTTTGTGAGTTCTCTGTAATTATTAGTACAGATGTAGGGAGGGAGGGAGGGAGTGGAGGGTTGTACTTTGAGTATATTTATTTGTGCTTTTTTGAGTCTGTTGCAGCGATAATCCATTGACCTTGCAGCAGTAAAGCTTTTTTCTCTGGTTGTTCCATCAACTTTATGAAATGGCTTACTCGGGGTACCCTCAGAAGTACAAAGATCATCCTAACACACAATCGAATGTGCTCCAGTTGGATATTGTTCATCTCCTGTAATAAGGTCATGTAGATGTATTGGTTACCATCCTGCAATTCATATACGACTTGCCTCCACTACACTTGGCCAGGATATAATCCCCAGTGTGTGTGTATATGAAACAAAAGATGTGTGTAGCCTTTAGTTTGCAGTGTTATGAAATGAAGTGCCAGTGAGTATGTACCGCACAATTACATGTGCTCTTTAAATTGATGCATGGATTTAATTTAAATCTGAAGGCTGTTTCAAGGAGCTGGGTTCAAGGTGCACCAGATATGTTACGTCAGAATTCAAGGTAGGGTAAGCCAGAAATCTTGGTTTCAGATAACAAGATCAGACTAAGACTGCTCTTAGTCCTTTTCCATTGTCTCAGGCTGTGAACCTAACCTGGAGGAAACCTAGTACATAGAAGGTTAGCTCCTAGATGACCTCGCCGAAGGCTGCAGGTAAAACCGCTTTCTATAGTCTCATAATGGTTTACATAATGGCAACAAACAACGTTATATGGTCATATCCAAAACGATTGTATTACAAGGTATACATGTTTCCTCCTTGTTAGTATTGTACCTTATCTATCCACTTAACAGGGCTTAATTTAAGTGATGGATGATTTATTTTCACAGGATCTATTTGAGAAGAATATATATATATATTTTTTTTTATTCAAATGTTTGCATTTTCAGATTAAATTCATTACATTAAGGTATATAGAAAACTAGAGTTCATTTTTTCTTCAAGAATAAAAAGATTCACATACTATTACAGTACACATTTTGTTATTTTCCTCCCCAAGAAAAGAAAACAGTCTTGTCTTCAACTCCAGCCTTCCTATGGTGAAGAGGCTCGAATGACTTGGAGCCTAGCCATTAACCAATAAAAAGAAAAGCAATGAAATAGCATGCTTCGGGAATTCCCTGATCGATCGGACCCATTTTGAGGGTGCGATAGTTGATGGCTTTTGATGTCTGTCATGAACGTGGTCCAACTGAGCGAAATCCTTCCTCAAAATTGAAATCAGCTTCTCTGAAATCGAATATTCCAACAGTGCAGGGAGGCACTCTATCTTTTCAGAGTACTAGTTTAAGCTTAAAGATATCCTTACCTGACATGAAACGGGCCGCTATATAAAATACATAAAAAATGTCAGGGGTAAGTATAGACTGTTGGCCCAAAGCTTAAAACAATCAAAAAATATAAGCATTCATATTTTGAAGAATGCAATAACTTAGATAGATGAGATCACTCCGAGTCACAATTTACTTGCACAAAATGAAGTACAAACTCTGACTGACCTCACAATTATTAAAAATGTCTGTATAACTTTGTATTATCTTATGTTACTTTTCTTGTTGGCAAAGGGGCAAGTCATACCTTGTGATTTGTTCAACACAAGTCATTGTTTTGCATTCATTTTATTTGCATTGTATTTGCATTGTATTTGTCGAATAAAACTTGCGACAAACATTACATCTGGTCTTAAACAGTGTAAACAGACCATGTTGATGCTTGGCATTACAATTATTTTGAAGAAACATGTACTTAATGTAAGTCAGTTTATATGTTGAAGTTTGTTATTCACCCTAAAAATCGTTGAGAATTGGTCACAAACACTTACGATGCAGATACTTTGTTTACTCTTCAGTATCCATATATGGAGAGCTCTTTTGTGCTCCAGAGGCCCAGGGTGTGTTATAAATGATGCTTTTAGTAGCCAAACAAATGTATGCGTCAGATGGAAAGATGCAGAAGCTCTCATCCCCAAGAGACAATTGTATATAGTTTCCTAGCAGACAGAGATCACCTGGGGAAACCATGAGTGTATACAATTGAGAAAAGCAGGTCTGGTATTCTGCTCCTTGGTCTGATAGAGTTGACAGGGGGAAAACAATGGAGAACACACCTAGCGCTTATTGTTAATCTAACTCGGGCCTGGAGATAGCTACCCTTCCCAACAGCGTTTTTCATGCAACGGCCTCTGATGCAGACGAATACTGGTGTCAACTGGGGCTGTTCAGTGGTGTCAAGTGTCAGAATGCCTGTCGATCTCTACTGTCTGCTTCAATAAAGGGAACCATAAAGATCTTATGTTACGTGGCTGTCCGCTTCTAATGGATCCTGGGTTTTTTTTTACGACCAATCTCCAAACTGTTTTAAGCAAAGCATTATAGTAGCCTGCCTCGTTTATGTTTCCTGGGGGATATATATGATTATTAACACTGTGTCGTGATTGGTTGAAATACCTTGGAACTGGTTCTGGATTTTTGGATCCGGTTACTCAAAATATGGCAACCTAAAGCACAGACGTATAGACTGGAGCATTGTTAAGGTAAATTGTGCAAGCCGCGTATCTGTCTTGAGAATGTTCTATGAAAATATTGTTGTGTTCTTTTTTGCCAGCTATAGATTTATAGAACACTGAAAGCTGTTTTCTGATGGAAAATTTGTGGTCCATTGGAGGGAGGGATATTTCTGTGATGCTTCTCATGCTCTCCCCGTTCCTCGTACAAACCATTGTGAATGAAATGTGACATTGAAAGTTTATAAAGCTGCATCTTTAGTGCTTATTATAAACCATACACAAGATTGTTATATTTTATTAATAAAACATATTATTTTGGTGATCTCATAGCCAGTTTTAGTTTAGGAGCCCGGACTACAGTCGGTTAGCTCATACAGAAACCACTCGTGTTCTGGTCGGCTTTCCCTGTATTCATTATGTTGCATACAGTTTACAATACCCTGAGATGAGATGAGAGCCCATTGTAATTTCAGTCTTGTATCTCTCTATTCTGCCATCGTTTGTTTTTGCACAGGCCAAGCTTTGTCTTAGATCGGCCTAGTGGATAGATCCGTTCTGCGGGCATGGTGCCAAAGACTTGGAATCCCCGTTGGTGCATCTTGAGGATATGAGTTAAGAATAAAACTGTTTGTTCAGTGATTCTGTACCTGAAGCCTGCAGCTGCCAATGTCTGTGCACAGACTAGAATCATATAGGGTTCACTGAGTTCATTTTTTTATTGCAAGCAATTTATTGTGTCCTGAGGGTGATATGTGAATTATTATTACAATGCGAAATATATATTTATATTATATGTAACATATATATTTTTTAAGAGAAACCTGATTGACAAAATGCAGATAAACAATCCAAAATGAAACATACATGCTTGTAAATCATGCAACCTTCGCATTTGTTCATTTGTTCATATGCACAATGAATCTAAAGCTTCTTGTAAGCTTCAAAGGCTCTCTTGAATACTTAGTGCATTTATATTACCCATACCACAACTTTGCCCACCAATGCTGGCACCAACGGGTAGGTCAAAGACCCAGAAGGTCAAACACTTGAGTGTCATGGAGTGGTCAAAATCTTCAAGGTTGAGAACAAGCTGTGCTTTCTTTTTCTGACACGGCAGTTACCCAAGCCGACCTCTCACCTAGATACTCAAGATGAAAGGGTTGCTTAATTGCCAACGATAGTTACTACAATCATTTGTTTTAATGTTGCAATTGTGATTTGGAGTTAAATAGTAGGTAAACAAAGCTAATGAGCCTTGATTATAAACACTTTCCGTTGACACATGCATATAGGATTACTCCACCCTGTCATAAAGACATGGATGATTCATGCTGGTTATTAGTGACAATGTTGAACAGATGCTGCTTACTTTCGTTAGTATCAGCGTTTGAAGGCGTTGAACAGGCTAGTGTAGGCTGCAGAAAAGAAACCCCCACTGGTATATATGAGAGTTATATATATATTGAAGAAAACCTGAATATATAGATAAACAGTCTTTGGGGCACTTTAAATATGAACGAATACCCAATGTTTCAAGTGAAATACATAACCAGTGTGGCCCAACAGAGATTAATTTGTTCCACTTTAGCGTTGGTGCAAAACCAAAACACAATTCTCTCCCACAATAAACTTAAAGTAAGCAATGTAAAAAAAAGTACAGCAGATTGAGAAATTAAAACAAACTACCCTGAGGGTTGTTTTAAATGAATGGCCAAGTATTTAGTTTATTTATTTATTTTACCCTAGAGACAGCTGTTATTACTCTTGTGGCATCTCTGCATCCGCTGGTGCCACGGTGATGAAAGCGAGATGAGTACAGCTCTTACTCATGTCTCCCTGCTGATCACCTCCAGCCCTGTTTTGCAGCCCCGGTGTCAGCTTTTAGAATCGGGCCGTAAATCTCGCACTAAAATTTGCAAAATCTTGGCCATAAATTAACAGGTGCATTTTGTCACCTGATCATTTTGGTTCACAAGATCCGTTCTCCCAAGCATGTATGTATGATTAAGCAGAATAAAGGGCCGGCTATCAATTTCAACCTTGCTTTTTACATGCAACACCAGGCCCTGCACATTTATTCATTTATACATTTCATGGATTTCAAGGGGAACACTCGGGTTTGATAATTTGATAGAAAATAGGTCACAGGGGTATATTGGTTACATATGATGTGACTTATTTTTTCATGTTCATCATGCATGTTTATATTAGTTGGACAATTTTTGATTACTCCTTGAGGTAACTGATATACTGCTTAGTGTCCAGGGCCAGCATGAGTCGAAGTATAAACATCACAAAAGTTATCAAAATCTAATACGGGTATCCTGTTGGATTCAAAACTGCTCTCACACTTAAGGAAGCGCAAAATGATGTTTGGCCCTTCCCCAAGAATGTCTGCATTCATCTACATTTGCACAAATGTTCACATGTTTTTAAGGGCCCAGGGAAGGTGGTGAAAACAGCAGAGCATAGACCTCACGTGATCCCTGAGTCAAAGCACCTATTGCACCAGTTTATGCTGTTGCAATGTTACCAGCATTATGGACTACGAAACTACTACTACTTAAACTCTTCCTCCAGGACATCAGGACCCTGCACTGACACAAACCATATTTTTATGTTTTCTCTGTATATTGCTGAGTTTGACCTCCTTTGCCAAATTGATTACGATTTCCTTGTCGCAAGAATTTACTGTGCAAATGACCACTCGTTAAACTCTCCAGTTGATCATAAAACTCTTTGACTTTTTAAGTGTTCTATTTAAATTGCATTACCCTTTAAATGCAATAGATGATCCCACTTTATAGTGTATTTATTCATGCAGCAAGAAACATTCCGTTGCCTCGTCTTTAATTGATGCGCGGTTCACCTATGTTCTGCTTGAGTGAGGACAATCTTTATTCCTGATCAAAATGGAATTAATAGCACACAAGGGTTAGTGCACAAGGCTGTGACTCAGCAGAAAGCAAATGCTCAAAGAAGGCATTTGGCATTCTTCACCTAACACCCAGAGATGACAAAAGAATCCCAAGTTTGTGAAGAACCTGGGTACAAGTTACAGACGGGTGTCCAAGTCTCTGTCTGAATAGTGTAGTCTGAGCATAGTCTAAGTGTTCCTCAGGATACATTTGATGCTCTGTCTTGCCAAATACTTCTTTATCCTTTGCTAAATGAGGCAAATATTTATGGAAATATGTTTTAATAACAATGCGGCGAGCAGCATGGGAATGACCAGACTGAAGTTATAGGAGTTTGCATGGCTCATTCTCCGAACAACCCTGAGAGTTGCCTTTATGTCAACACACCACGCATACTCACAGGAAACACACATCATATCGCACACAACCACGACTGCCTCGGTGGTGGTGCCGCCGACCCTCCCAGGATCCGTTATGGCACTTGGTGACCATGGCCGTGACCGCCACGATATTATTTTATATATCTGCTCCCCCCCCCCCGTAGCTCCCGCTATCACAATTATTTGGCACCGCTCCTGATCTAAACACATTTAAAAATCGACTGAATCAACCTTGGATTCCCAAACCTAACCACTGTGGTGCTCTGTATATTGGGTTATGTACTATAAACCAAATCACAGAAAGAAGCATGCTCACAGTACATTTTATTACACTTAGGAAACACGTTATTATATTCCAATGGCGCTGTGTGCCCCAGCTCTTAGAAACCATCTTGCTAGGGACCCCACTCACTTATTTCTATTAGGGCTTCTGAAACTCGGTCAGTGTTTAAAAGGGGGAGATCTGTTAGTCCTCTCCGCGACTCATCACCCGCAAATGCTTAATAATCCATGTTGTTTATCCAGAGAGCACTGTTGGCACAGCTTCCCGCTGTGATGCTGAAGGGAGTAGTAAGCCATTATGTGCTGATATGTTTGGCCTTCTTTCGACTGGTGTGAATTACTCAACAATGTTAATTTGCTATTGCAGACTAAGCTGGAGAGGAGGCAGTACTGAACGATAGTAGTAGATTATGCTTACTTTGCATTCTATGTGGGACACTATTTTAAATGTATCGCCGCTTTAGGCCAAACATGCAGAGACCACTCTTCTCATACTCTCCTCTTAGTCTGGCAGCTGGGAGCCAACCAGCAAAAAGGTTCACAACAACAATGTTTTTGATTGCTAATGACTAAACTCAACTTTTCATTGTTCCAAAGGATTAATCATTATTCTTTTGAGCATAATTTAATTATTTCTTGATGCTTAGTTTTTTTAGTTTTACAGAATCATTCAGAACGTTTATCTTTTGCTTAAATGTCAAAAAACACCTGCATAATTCCCCCCCAAAAATGTAAACATTCAAATATATGTGTTTCACAACAACATGTTTCTATTAATTTACAAAAAACAAAACAAAAAAAGCAATTTTTTCACCAGACTTTATTAACCAAGAGGAGGCATAGCAATACATAACTGAGACAGGAGCAGGTCGGGATTGCATTGGGAGGGGGGCACTGAATAAGAAGGCTTTTCCCCCCGACTCACTGTTAAGTGTTTGGGTGACCAACATGTGGCCAGACATTTGCTTTAATCACTCCGTTCCCTCTGGTGCCCTCAGAGTTTGTTAGTGGCCCCCTTATTACTTCAGAGTGACCATATTTAGGGGTTTGTGGAGGCCCCTGGAGCGCCCTCGCTCCTAGGAACCCGGCCGCAGGACACCACAACATTATATTTGCGAAGGTCAGCTTGTTAAGCAACCTAATTGGATTCCTTTAGCTCTCTAGGGTTGGAGATGCATTGTTTTCCTAGTATTTATTTTCAGGCCTGGTGGTAGGCAACAAGAAAACCCTTAGAAGACGATGCTCGCGCCATGCCATATTGGCTCGGTTGTCTTTGGTCAGATGGCAGCACCAGGCAGTATGTCGTTTGTATTTGCGTTGAAAGGTTTGTTCACTTGGCATATCAACACCAAAAGCAAAGTGATCAGAAGGAGAGGATGATGTCAATGAAATGCATTTATTGCATACAAATAAATATGAACCTTGCAAAACATACCACATCATGAACGCAGTAGAGCTTTCAATTTTCCTTTATAATCCAATTCAAATTTATTCCCTTATTATTTGTAATATTCTAATTATATTCAGATATTTCAATGTTCAATTTAGCCTATTAATACTTACTATGTACCTATACATGGAATACACAGGCTTATGCATTGCCAATGCCACTATTAAACGTTCTGTACACTAGGGAGCATTCTACCATTAAATATTTCCTTTTACATTGAAAACGATTGTTCCTTGTGATTTT
Organism: Gadus chalcogrammus; assembly: GCF_026213295.1. Taxonomy (NCBI): domain Eukaryota; kingdom Metazoa; phylum Chordata; class Actinopteri; order Gadiformes; family Gadidae; genus Gadus; species Gadus chalcogrammus. The sequence goes on from NC_079431.1 coordinate 10,039,417, forward strand.
TTCACACAACAATGAAATGACAAATCATTGAATTCAATGGGGCCGTACACATACAATGCGATTTCCGTTTGGCGAAAAAAAATTGATTTTATTTGCACCAAGGCAGAATCTTTAAGACTACCGCCAGCGAATAAATCGGTTTAACCAATCACATTTGGGTATCTTTGTCATAGTCACTATGAACAGTGTCTAAGTTGTAGGACATGGCAGAAGTATCAGCCCATATAAGTTTGTCAACATAGTGTTCTTACTGCATCCATAGTGGTAAACTACAATCTTAGACCTATAATTATCACTAACTTTTATATGTATTGACGGTCAGCACTACAAGCTCATTTTCAATTGCACATGGTATGTGAATATTGGTTGCAACTTTTTTGTTCTGGATACTAACTTTCTATGAAAACAGTGATAGCCTATTTTAGTTCTTAAACAAGGAAACTAACGTCTCCATAACACACCCACTTATGATAATCCTCCTCATCTGCGAACAGCCATTCGCTACACTATTTAACACTTGGATTAAAAAGTAAAACTCCAGTTACATTGAATCCTCTAAATACATGGGATATTTTGGTGAAAGGATGCAGTATAAGCTCAGGCGTGACGTGAGATGGTGGAACGTGCTACAACTTTCTCTCTCACGCTCTCGCTCTGCAGTCATTTAAAGAGACTTGCGTCAAGATTACCCTGCGTTATTTATTATCATTATTTTTTGATAAAATAGTTTGGCCTCATTTTAATTGTACAGGGCTGGTGGGCCGGCCAGGCCTATTCCATTACAGGGCAAACACTGAGTTGATCTTACCGCTGGCTTACACAGCATCTGCTAGAGACACACCATCCCTTGGTCTCTAATTTTGCTATTGATTCATCTGTCATTTGGATTCCAAGTGGAGGCAACCTCAGACATGCCTTCCAGCCCACACAGTGTTGTGAACATTCTCCTATCTTGATCTGGCAGTGTCTAGACTTAATCTCAGCTCAGGCTCCCTCCCTCTAATGGGCACGCTTTCCATTTGTTATTACAGTTGTAGTCAACAATATCATACAAATGAGGCCTGCATTCTTTTTTTTTTATAAAATATAATCGTTTAATCAATAAATCCCTTGTTTTATAATTGTACCCAAATCCTTTGTCAACAATGGAATCACTAAGAATATGTATTACACCTACAAAATGAATGATATTGATTTAATTGAAAAGTAATATATATACATTGACACGGACGACCTCTGTGGGTGAGGACTTTAAATGAAGGCCCATGCATGATCTATCATGTATGTGCGTGTATATATATATACTGTATATATGGCAGGAAGAGACATGTTCCAGAACCCACTACTGCGGTAGCACATCACACAGAGGCAGTGACGTTAAAGTGGCGTACACAAAAGGCAATTACCCATGCTTTGTTAACCGGAGACACAGCATCCTCTTTACAGGTGGTTATTTTGTGTTCCTTGTCTTCAAATTTGACATCCATATCGTCTAAAGAACTATGTGCAACCAAGTGTTCCTCCTCATAACAGTTTGTTTAAAATGAGTCAAACGTTGGCGAACTACCATGATATTGTCACAACTCACAAGATATTTTCGATATTTTCGTCCAGTGTTCTACCCTTGGGAATCTGAAGCATGAAGACATGCATTCTTTTGATCAGTTGGAAGGCTGAATATTTTGGTTACCCCCGATCTGTGTTTTATGTGGCTTTATTGTAGCACAGTGGAGCCATCGCAACTGTTTGCTGTGTACTTTTGAAGGATCTCATTGTGTAAGTGTGTTGTGTATCTTCAAAAGCAGGCATTGCAGGGGGGGAATAAATGTGGACATGAAAATGTTACAGATGTCAAATACAGGGGAGAGATCGGCTAAACAATGTGCTAAAATTGTAATTGTCCTGAATGATTGATCTTAGTTATCCTTCTCCTTTTCTTTGACACACACAAAAACAATTAGGCTTTTCTTGTCAAAAAAAAAAAGGCATCTGAATTCCAGAGCTTTTTTTTAAAGATTTATTAATTCACCCACCCGAATAACTCTGGAACATTTGATTGGCTTCAAGTACTGCAATGTCATTTGTGAGGAATAATTGATGGGATATTAGACCAACATTATATTATTTCCTATTTACTGTATAAAATTCATAGTATAGAAAAACAAAGGTATGCTCTTGTGTGAAATCAGTTCACTCATCCAGGTAATGAGGATTGTTTGGCTCAGGAGTGAGTAATATGCAAACAACTAGGACTCTCCCTTGTATCAAATGTATAGTCATAATAAATAGCACGGCACTGTGATTGTACCGAAAGAAAACTTGATCGAAAAACGTATTGGCTCATTCAAAGCTGATAAAACCATTAAAATAAAATAGGCCTTCAAGCCAGTACATTATTTAGGGGGACACTTATGAGCACTTTAACATTTCTCCCAGGGATGTTGAGAGAAAACAAATTGTCAGTGAAACTGTTTTCTGCTTCTTCACCCATATATGTGTCAGCTCTAAAAAAAGTTATGTTACACGCAACGCCGCCTCTGAAGTCTTCCAACGTCCAACGTCACACTCAATACCACAGTAGAGATGAGAGAAAACTGTGTGTTTTAAGCTATAAGGCATAAAATTACTTTGAAGAAAAAGATAAAAGCACCCAATGAAGGATAGGGCTTTATATTTGGGTGCCGAGCATTGAGAACACGATCTACTGTATAATTATACCATGGCATTCTTAACCAGATACATTTCAAGATTTCGAATATAGGCCTACCAATTATTACATTACTCTGTTCGTGCACTGAAAATCAAATACTTCTCAGAATGAAGGTATCACGAGTTTGCTTACCGATCACTTATAAATGGATAACATCTGTAACATTGTGTGTAATTGTGGTTATTGAGATTTCTCACAAGTAAGACCAAAAAGCATCTCCATAATGGGGCTCCCACAGCACACTAGCTAATGTAAATTTTCCTCCGCTACCCTTTTTGTATGTTGCTTAAGAGAACTAAATGCGAGGCCGTTATAACTTGCACCATCACATCATTCATCAACCAAGCAGGCTGCACACAGTCTTCTTTGCTTTAAGTGTAGACCCTGACCGCCCAACAAAACAGTTTTTTTGGGCCTTTGAAAAAAAAAACTGGGCCATTTGTGCCAGGCCATATAGCACTGCAAAATCAGATTACTTCCAATATTAGTACAATTAATTAGTTGATTAGGCTATTGTATTAAATTATCTTGGAGTAGACAGGTTTATGCATTTAATTGTTTCCTTAAATAAATTTAAAAAAAAAAAACATTTTGTGCAAAATTATTGGTGTGGATTGTCGATGAATTTGCTGTGTGGACATATTTTATGTGGGTGTTGAAAACGTATCCGGTAAAGATATCTGATAGGCCTTCAGATCACATGTTAGTGCTAGTTTAATATACATCTAGCACTTAGACACATCATCAGTGATGGAACCTGGGGTCATTGGGTGTTTCAGGTCTTCCAACATCATACACCCTCACCCAGGCGACACAGCCGGGATTGATCAAGTCCAGATTTGTATCTTAGTAGCACGTACCCACAGATCGCCCCCTTTGATCCACAGCCATCTAGAGGCCTTCTCAGCTGCCTCTGTGGTGGTCTTGATGGCCTTACACCTGTGAGTCCAAGCAGGCTGTATGCTTTGCAGAGAGATTGTGCTGTTAAGCCTCTACAGTACAGCCCACCTCTATTGGCACACACCCGGCACACCACCCCCGTCTGTGGCACTCCTCCACAAAGTTGGCATACTTGGCACGCTTACTCTCATTGGCTTCTTCCATGCACTCCTCCCAGGGAACTGTGAACTCCAGTAGGACCACCTGTTTTATCCAACCTGAGAACAAAACTTTGTCTGGTCTCAGCGTGGTTTCCACGATGTGTTCTTGGAATCTGAGCTGCTTCCCCAGGTCGCCTTTCATCTGGTAGTCTGGTGCGGTTCCATGGAGTGCCACTGTCCCCCTTGGGGAACACATGTTAATGAAAAGTGTTGATGGGGTCGTTTACAGAATTGGTTTGGAAATGGCTTTTGTATATTAAAACTTAAAAGACTATATTAAATCTAAAGCTCCAGCGAAATATACATTAAATAGTTGGTTGATTCATTAGGTTATTATTAAGAATCTTACTTCTTGCATAATTAAACTTAAAGACCATATGGTAAGGGCTCTGAAATGACCAGGCATGGCAATTATATTGTAGTTCACAAGAGTGGTTTAAAACTGATGTCAGGAGAGGAGGAAGCGGGATACTCTACAGAGTTGACAAATTATGAAAAGGTAATCAATTAAACAATGTCAATTTAATCCAAAAGGCATTCAAAAGTTTAAAACTTCATTTAAATAAGTTTTGCTTCTGTTGGGAGGAGGAATGAAGTATACCTCAAACCGATACATTTCAAACGTTTGTGAAGTTGATATAAAATTTCCTCCTAGGGCACAATGAACAAGTGGGGTTGACTACTATACTGGAGCATTAGATGAATGTGCGTGCAGGATGTTTCTGTTGTCAGACAAGCAGCATTGCTCAGGTAAGCTGACAGTTAGCTTGATCAGGAAGCCTGATTGATTGTACCCTTAGGTTACCAAATACCATACTAAATACTGATCCATTAAACAAAATAAAATAGTGCAATAGTTTAATCAAATAAATATTCATAAACGTATTCACACTAAATGGATTCCGCAGATAGTAATGTTAAATGCTGGAATCATTGATGCACTGTAATCCAGCTCCTTTTACAAAAGGGAAGGAACACCGGACTCTTCTATCGCAAACACTATTCTTAAATTCCCTGCTCTTTCTTTTTGTTTCTACTTTGCAGTGCATTACGATGTGATCATTATTTAAAGCATTGGCTTTTTTTCAAACAGATTTTGCTTTTAGTTTTGTTTTGGAAAAGCGGCTCAGAGTTATTGCTAGTGAATAGCTCACTTTGCGAGGTCAATTGGTGAAGTGCCCCTCTACAAACCACAAGCTATCCACTAATCTAAACCACTGTAAACAAACTTTAGAGAAGGCGACGGAGGGGATTGGATGACCTTCGTTGTACTTAGTGGGCTAGTGCCCCCAATTTAAATGCAATTACAATGTTTTCAATAAAAAATCCCTTAACGACTATTAAAAAGTCAAAAATGTAACTGGCTGGTATAACCTGAGAAAGTGTCAGCTCATTCGTTCACCTTCTCACAGAGTAAAGGTTAGCCAATTCTCAAAGAACTGCGGTCAATTTAGTCCAAGCTAGTCCGCATATCAATAGATTGACAAGTAGCTAATCATTTATCACACTTGAGTATAGCGTATGCCAAAAGGAACCTAATGATCTCATCAGAGGCAAACCACTCATTTGATTGCTCTTGGGAATTAGCAGTCATTTCCAGGGCGAAAAACTGACTAATTTCTAGTTGATACGTAAGGTACACAGACATGCATAAAAGCATTCCATTAGCTTCAACAAGGTTTCCAGGCATTAGGGGTTCCTGTTTTGTAAGCTCGCACTCAGCTGACATCACGGAACAGTTCCCGGCATCGTGTAGACAGTGATATACATGACTGCTGCTGAGCTGTTCTGTGTCTACTGGAGGATTAAGTTGGCCTATTTCTCTCTCTCTAATTCTCTCTCTCTCGCTCGCTCTATGTCTGTTATATGGAAATATATCGATATAGGGACCATTATTCAGTCCCCGCTTTTCTTAGAGGGAGAGAAGGAGAGAAGAGCAGGTCTTAATCATCCTCAGAAAAAGGATCTGATTTCTTGCATGTAATATGCAGAAAATATAAAACACACGTTTCGAGGCCACCTGTCGATGTTCTGACTGATCTGCTGTGCTCTGAAACATTATGTGAGTGTTAACACCTTGCAAGCTGTTCCGGCTTCCTCAACATCTGATGCAGATAACATGTTCATGAAATGTGTAAATGGGGTCATAATCAGAGCTGGTTAGGAAATGGGTTTAGTGATGATTTCATCACGTCTTTGATCAACCTGCTGTGAATCAGGCTCATTGTCAGGCACAAAGTAGGCCGTGCATCCATAAATTATAGAGTAAACAATCTTCGGAAGAAAACTCAAATGTGATGAAAATGTTGCATGGGAGTCAAAAGCATTTTGTATTTGAGATCCCTGTGGAAATCTATTAAAACATATTAAATGCCACTTACCTATCAAAAAAGGCATATGACTTAACATTTTTGCTCACAATACCATTCCAGCAGGATTTTGTAAAACATTTATCCTATTATGTGTGTCAAGCATTATAAATATATAGTGTAGATGTGAAGCTTGATCTGCTCCTATACTTTTCTAAAGCCTTTGCTATAGTTTAGTAAATGTTCTGATTATACCATACATTTTCACAAAAAAATTGGGTTACTTGCCTTCGCATGGTTTGAAATTCAAAGGACCTTCTTCATCCATGGATTCTGATGTATAATGTGCCTTTTTTTTTTTCGGATGGCTCTCCATCTGTGGCTGTGAAAAGACCCCAATCTGTTCGATTCTGCCCATTGTGTGCATGTTTCCTGATCACATCTGCCAAACAGGCCTTGTCAGCTGCCACTTGGACATGTGCAATTACTTACCAATGCGGGGGTCGATGACATGAAAGGATGAATGGCAGGATGAATGGATGGATGGATGAAGTGGCATGGGAATAGCAAGTAGGAGAGCTGAGCAAAGTGAATACCAATTAGTGTTAATGAATGGGGCATGACAATGAAATGAACTGACCAAAATTAAAACTTGCAAAAGCATCAAACTTGACTGTTGCACCATCCCCCCACTGTAAGAAGAATGAGTCAATGACAAAAAAAATAAAACAACACTATTATCATGGGCACGGATGACCTAAATAGGCAGCCGAATGGGTATTTTTGATAGATTGTCGCAAGTAGCGAGAAGTGTGCTCCCTGTACTTTTGTCTACAAAAATATTACTTTCCCCCTCAATGCATGCACCTAAACCTTCTAAGATTTATATAGGCCAAGGCACACATATTAACCGTCTCACAGGGCGGTGTCATCCGTCACAATCTAATGCCAAGGACATCACACATTCTCTGACAACTGGTACCCTGCAAACAAACTTAAATTGATTGACAAGAGTCTGGGGGTAGATGTTGGATAATAAATTGCATCATTTGTGGTCTGTGTTGTTTTGAGTAAAAACGAAGAAACCCAATTCCGGATTTGTTGTGATTGTAAAATATGAATATGGGGCAACTGTTTTTGAAGTGTTTGACCTCTTATCATAGCTTCAGATATAAGTGAATTAGATAAGCATACTCCAAGTTAGGGTAGGAAAGAATCGAATCTGTAAAAACCAAGTGGAAATCACATGAATTAATTAATGTGAACTGCACAATTATCTTTCAGCGATGTCTTACGTCCTCCCCTTGTCTTGTAATAAAGAAAAAAAGGAAACGCATATCTATATATAATGATTATAAATACATGGCATGGCAGTCATTCAGTTATACAGTCCTATGAATATGCTATGATAATGAGGCCCCAGAGACGGCATTCAGCATGGCATAGAAGAAGACATTCAACATTAGCCTTGCATGCAAATAGGCAAAACGTTTTGTTGTCTATTATCTGAAGACCTTTGTAGTCTTTGAAATGGGTGCATGAATATGAATCATCTTCATGCAACGGCGGAGATTCATGGGACAAGGACGCAGAGTGACACTTAGGGCCCTATTTTAACGGTCTGAAACGCAAGTGAGAAGCGCCAAGCGCAAGTAACTTTGTGGGCGGTTCTATGGCGATGTCGCTAGTTTACTGAACACGCCTCCTCCTTTCGCCGAACCGCCTCTTGGGGCGCAAGATCAATCCCTAATTTACAGACGCGTGGCGCAGGAGGGAAAATAACACTCTGCGCCAGTTGCAAACTAGCAACGACACATGCGCCAGTGATTAAGTCAATTGCGCCGGATGCAAGGTAGGGCCCTTAATCATCTTAACCTGCATGGGTATCATGCCGCTCATCTCTGGTCTATTTTTCTCTCTCTACAAAGGGCTCCCTGGCCCTGACAAAGGTACAAACTCCATGGAATGGTGTAAAATACTAGTTAATCTGTTTAAAAGAAGATTAAAATTAACTGCTCATTGTATCATGGGAAATGCGACATAATAGTGCAACCTCCTGGGTGTTTTTACATTGCATGATTAGATAAATCAATCTAATCAAAATGTATCCCGATGCAGGAATAATTTATATCATGGAGTGGTTTAGTATACACTGTTGGGGCATGATGACGACCTCCCTGTTACTTTGGTGGGCATGATCCATGATCCATCCAACATGTAATGTGGATATTATTATTTCAACACCAGTGTTAAAGTACATATTGAATTAATTAAGTATGAATGGCGTACAACCCTACATTCCTCTTCCTCTGTAGCTGAGATGCAGCGAAACTTATACTTCAATACATACCGGATGTATCAGAATTAGAGCTGTCAAGCGATTAAAATATTTAATCGTGATTAATCGCATTAATGTCATAGTTAACTCTAATTAATCGCGATTAATCGCAAATTATTTTTCTATGCTAAATATCCCTTGATTTTTTTGTCCCATAATTCTTCTCATTTTAATTCTCTTATCAACATGGTGAAGTGCATCGGCTTGCCTTGTGCAAATTATTTTTTATTGATAACAACATTGGCATATACACTGATCAAAACAGGACGATACAAAAAAAGAGCCTATAGTGCAATTAAACGACTGCTTTGAACAAATTTCATTTGAACATAGCAGTCAGGCTACTGCTTCTTTGTTTTGAGCCAAAGAAAAAAAAAAAAAAAAAGGTTTTTTTTTTTTTATAAAATAATTGCGTTAATCTCGCGATAAAAAATGTAATGCCGTTAAATTTGGTTTGGGTTAACGCCGTTAATAACGCGTTTAACTGACAGCTCTAATTAGAATGCATTCTTGTATTATTTATTAAAGACAACATGTGTATGTGTGTGTGCTCCACTGCTATACGTCTGTTTGCGTTTTCAGTTGTATTTGTCTACGACAAGCACATCTGTGTGTATCCTGTAGCAGTGGTCAATAAGGCAGGAGTTGGAGCTAAGACCTTGGCACAGGAAGGAGGAAAGGAATAGTCCATAACGGTTCACCTCATAAAAGGTTAATTTCTTTCATGGATTGAAAGAAATTCTATGTTAGCACCATTTCATGAAAGAAGATGAATGGGGGAAGACATTGAATATACAAGTGCTGTGTTTTGGTTGGGTTTATTTTGTTCTGAGGAATGTGACCCAAGACTTGAATACTTAATTAGATGCCGCTTATTTAATATCAGAATATTTCAGGAGCTTTTTTATGTCATACAAACCTTACTCTGATCATGGTACCCGTGCCACTATACAATATTGAACATGATCAATTATTGATAGAGAAAAAAAGTGGCCCGGAACTCTGTTAAAGGACAAATACAACTATATGACATCTAAAAGGTTTGAGGTCTTTGGGTTGCACTTAAAGTGCTAAGCACTCTCTTGGTATTCTGCAGTCCATGAAATATTAATTTCCTCTCTCCATCTCCTTGGACACGCAGACCTATCGAAGTGCATCGTTTCATCTTCGTTCCCTTTCCTCTGTGTGTTATGAGACACAAAGTACACCTTTTCCCCCCAGAAGTACTATAACTAATACAGGATCAGGATGGAAATTGATAGTCTGCGCTTTTCCATTTTAGGTTTTGTCGAACGGATGACTTCAAACAAATCTGTGAATTTGAGTTAAAAAAAGGAAGTGTTGCTTTGAGTAAACATCCAAAGCTTTGTATAAAGAAATTATGAATTCCTAGCTATGCTCAATGTGTGTTCTTTGCTTTTTAATGTTACTGCTGTATGTTGTGACGCAAAAATATGCTTTACTACAAACTTCAACATATTATTTTCCATGGAAGAATGAATCAACCAATAAATATGCCTTTTTACGGATATATGTTGTCAGAAAACCATTCTAGTACATCATTTTGCATCTACTTTAAAGGTCCCATGGCACTTTATGAGGTTTTCTAACATTAATATGAGTTCCCCTGGCCTGCCTATGGTCCCCCAGTGGCTAAAACGAGCACTAGGTATCCTGCTCGACTTTGGAAAACAATGGAAGATCAGACGCGCTGATTTGGAATGTGGCCAAATAGGTCATCATAAGGGGCCAAGTTACCTCCCCTTTCTCTGCCTTGCCCACCCAGAGAATTTGGCCCATCAATGAGACAATGAGCTACAACTGTGCGAGCGCCACATGTTTGTGTGTGCGTGTGATTACACAGACTGTAACGCAAGGGTTGTACACTTCTTTGTTATTTGGATAACCGTTCTGCTGTTGGTGTTATGGGGCATAACACGTCGGTTCTCTGACATCTCTGGTAATTCCACAACGAGACTCTTAGTGGGGTTTATCTCAGCCATGGTTGAGAAGGACTTGGGGGGGAAAGGAACTTTGGCTTTGACTCCCTGAAGTACATGAACCGCGACATGGAGGAAAAAAAAGGGATTGTTGCCCGCGATTGTCTCCCGCCGGAGCCCCGCTTTCCGCCACCCGCTGTCGCAAGGCACCACCGCTGCAGGGCGGTGGTGCCTCGGCAGCGGGCAGCGGGGCTACGGCGGGAGATAATCGCAGGCAACAATCCCTTTCTCCTCCATGACGCGGTTCAGTCTACTTCAGAATGATGTGTAGGTGGAAGAACCAAAGGCCCACACAGCTTTTGGCCGAGAAAATATATATTATATGATATAGATATCTATGTATAATATGATATTATTTAGATATAGATCTCCAGGACTCCCGCCGGATCACCCGGAGTGTTCTAGAATATTTACAGAACATGGCCAAAGGCTGTGTGCGCCTCGCCACGCACCGAACCGGCGCGTTTGGGGGAAGCGCAATATGCGACTGGCTCGTTCGTACTGGCTGTAATTCTGCAACACGGCTCAATTTCGGAAACGTCTTCAAATACTGTGTTAGGGGCCCACTAATATCTATATTAAAGCATCCATAAAGTAGCATTCCATGGGACCTTTAAACATGCCATAACAAAGATTTGTGCTTGTTCCTTCTATTTCCATCTATCATGGCGACATTGCTTTGGACGATATCCGAAGGGAGCTAGAGTTCATACAATATAACTGTTATAACCATCATCCATCTGTGTTTTGGTCAAAATAAATGAGGAAACAAGCGATTGTCTGGCTTGTAGTTCAGCGTCATAACAGCCTCAAAGCCACAAATACAGATGTGCCTGTGGGTCTGTCAATTCAAATGTATGGCAGCTTCTCTTTCTATTCCCATCACAAAGTTGGGCGAAGGACAGAGTTTATCCTTTGTGGATAGGTGTGTTGTCGCCCATACCAAAAGGGTATAATGATAGTCAGCCTGGATGTGTGTATGGCAGTGTAAGGCTCATAGGCTTCAACTGAAATATCACAACCAAGGATACGACTTGGACGATGGATCAGAATATTTCAATATTATAATATTTCAAGGATGATGATGAGTAGGTTGGATTCATGTTAATGTGTATTTGTGTGTACAAGCTTTTCCGACTTTTTCCTTTGCTTTTGCCTGTTATATGACGTATGTATGAATGTTTTACGTCTGCAAACTAGAAAATTCTAAATCCGAGCCAGGGGGAGTATTCACGCACACTGAGAACGACCCTCAATATGTACGTGAAACAGCTCGTTTGCGCTCAAACTTTCCTTCGGGACTAGTATTACGTCGGATGCAATTATTAACCCTAAAAAGCATGAAATGGGATCATGCCATGAGGAATTTCAGTTTGGGCCTTTAATCTGATTCAACCTTTTTTAGTATTACTATTTAAACGGGACATTTTGATAGTGTACAGTACAATACAGTAAACCAAAATCGGCTAGCCATTTAAACTAGGAATCGATCAAACGATTGCAATATGATCGATCCAATTATTTCTGGTAAGACTTTGCTCAAAGTATGACGCTATATTATGTATTATTAAATAGCCTACATTTAAGTTTCAATCTCACCATGCATTACGTGCATGATGCATGATTTCCTAATGTCCGTCTGCATAATTGTAAAGCATTTTTTTTAAATTGCAAGATGAATGCATGAATGTTACAACCCCTAATGCAGTATGCTAATAACAATATTTTCAGCGCATATGGAGAGCTTCCATATCTTAAATGTTAAGTTTAAGTAATACTGAAAAGTAGTGACTATGGAAATCTCCAAATTGAGAAGCTTTTAGTATATTTCCATTTTAAAGAGCCGCAAGCAAATGTATACATTTCAATACGCTGTATTGAATGACGCTCTTTTTCTACACTGAATTTAAGACATTACAGCCTTACTGCTTAAGTGCAATAATGTGAAAGCTTCACACAGACCTATGAAGTGTCTTTCATGGTACAAAAGTACAATCTCCGAAGTATTGTGTGCTTTTTGAGGTTAAATATACCACATATTGCATGGTTTAATGTACAACAAAAAAAGATGGAAACTCAAAGTGCTGAAGACTCTAGTGGGTTTCCCATAGGCTATCGTTCACCATTACATAACATTGCTAAGACGTAGTTTGTTTGGATGCTGGGATGAAAATTGCATGTTCCCCATCCATTCTCATACTGGGAAATTCCGCTATGCTTCTCCCATGTTGGTAGCTCAAATTCTGTCCATACCCGGCCTCTCCCTGACCCCAAATTCTAATAAAAGTTTAAATCGTTTTTTTTGGTCAGGGGGGAAGAGGGGAATGAGGGGTTCTGTGTATATGGTTGTAGCAGTATATTGCACTTATATTATCCCGGCTCTAAAAAATAAAAGGTTTGGCTGAAACCTCTCAGATGGGGAAAAACCTACAAGATTGTTTTTTTTCCAGCTTTAGAAAGATCCATATGAAGGATGGAGCTAGGATTCTGTTTTCTACAAAAGGCATTGTTGTAACATTTGGATGTCCATCCATTAACCAAATTGTTTGGCATGTGTGTGCATATACGTTTATTATTTTTTTGGTCTTAGCCAAGCAGATGATTTCAAAACATCATCGATATGAAAGCGATAACTCCTAAATTCTTGGTCTTTGAATGGACAATGGGGACAGTTGCTGATTGATATGCTGCAGAAGAGAACAATCAGAAGGCATCTATGGTGCTGAGGTAATGCCTTTGAGCATGCACAGTGATATGTAAAACAAAAAAACTCAAATTGATATTGATTAAAATGTTAAGTAACTTTCACCGCTTTGCCTCAGTCATTATTTATCACTGACTTTAACGCTGATGTAGAGCAGAAGAAGAAAGTTATCCGAATTTAAAATGCACTTAAAGGAAAGGAGAATAAACCCTGGTCCCCTGTAAGGGATTTAGTATTTTCTTCCCTCTGAGATCATGTCTATTGAAGGGCGTGTTAGCATGATCTAAGTGGCTGTGATGGTCCAAGATGCGGCAGGGGACATGAGATGAGCCGTGGTTTGAACGTGCTTTCTTTAATCCCCAGAGGCTGATGTGGTATCATTTGTAGTGCAGAGAAGGTCTCGAACATGCTTTCGCTTCATCTTGCGTTGATCAATAATGTTATTTATTAGTAGGAGCAATCCATTAGCCATTGTGACTTTGACACGAGCCAGTGGTGAATGGAAAGAGTTGCAGGGGGTTTTGATTCAGATCGGCTCTGATGAGATGCTGCTGGCAATCGGCCAAACTGACATTCTAATCAGAATGTCAATATCAAAAAAGGTACACGAAAGAGTCCAATCTTATTTTGATATGCCTCTTTTAATATCCTACTCTGTCATGCGTAGATATAAATCTTGTAATCTACCAATTTTTACTTTCTTGAAATATAATGCTTTGACTCAGCTCCTTTAGGTCTTTGACAAGTCTTACATCCACCCCCTGCCGGCATTTAGTGTCAGTGACGCAGTCATACATGCTTATGTCATATTACATAAGAACTGTTTATCTCATGGGAAGTTAAGCTTCCTTATACACATATAAGTGCAGGATATATACATTGGCAAAATTATGACTCCGATATCCAGTATAAATAAGAGAATCAAACAAAGCATCAATTACCAATGATATGTTTTAAACATAACCAACCAAGGCATTGTAATCCACAGCAGTCACAGCGGAGTTGAAAAATAAGTCTCTTTATTGGTTTCTTTACTTCCCAAGTCCATGGACCAAATGAGACAAACCTGCCTTGACCCTCTGTGTGATGCAGGGTGAGGCGAAATGACGCCATCACAATCGCTGACCTGAACCAAACACCTCTAAGGGGAGGGGAGTGGGGATGGCTGGGTGGCGGCAGAATGCAATGTGACACCCCAGTACGGGTTTATCCCTGACATCAAAACAACCAGGCCTGCTCTCTGGAGCGGCCTGGTTCTGATGCCACGGTCGACGCTCTTCATAGTGGAGAAAGCCTTTTATCAGTCACTCAGACTGCCTCTTCGTCACAGGGAGGGCATTTTGCCGTGGCTCTCCAAAAAACCACTCTGTGTTCCCACAACAACAACTAGCAGCGCTGCGGTTGATGTGCCGCCTGCCGGTCCCTGCCTTTCTGAAAGCCGGGGCCGGCCGTGAGGACACACCGACGGCTTAACCACACCGGCTCAACGATCAGGCGTGTCCGGCCCCTTCTTTTTTCCCTTTGTTCTTCTTCTCCGTGCTGTGGACAGTGTCCTAAAGTGGTCTTGGAAATAAAAAAAGACCTTCAGTCTTTCAGTTCTTTAGCATTTTTACGGCAGACATTCTAGGAGCTTTTTTTTCCATTTTGAATTGATCTAGATCGGAAATCTCTGCGGTTTACATGAAAGGCGCTACACACTCACAACTGTCCCAGCATATTTACAGAAGAGCCCCGCTTGGTATGCACAGGTGCATAAAGGTTTCAGGTTTGCATCCATGCAATCCATGGTTTGCACATTCTTTGAAAACAGCTAGCGACACCGGGGTAACATTGTACACTGCTTTGGATAATTTTTCGAATCATGTAGGCCTACTTGGATTTGTACAATTGTAAATAAAAACGGGACATAAGGCACAGCATTTGTTCGGATACCTTTACTAGTGGAAGAAAGGTGGTGCAATACACACCACCTTACTTCATATTGGTGGACGACTAGCGGTTAGTTAAGCGCGGGACTTGACAATGCTTCTGCAAGATTCTGTCTGCAGGAGAACCATGGCTTGAATATTGCGTACCCTACCACAGGAGGTGGTCTGACAACCGACTACTTCTGTCGTACAACTACTGCCTCCTGTTGATGGAGGAAACATCTCTTTGCAACGCAATCGCACAAACATATTCAAATCTCCATTTGAACAGAGATTCAAAACGCAAATTTGTAAACATGGGCCAAAAAATACCAGACAGCTAATTTGCTGCTCTTAATTGTTTAAGTTTAGCTAAAACGGAGCAGAGTTGAGGAAAGCATGGACATTGGGTTTGAAGCCACGAGTAATATCTAATTGGGGACAATAGGGCTCAACCATAGTGATGAATTTCACATTTCCTCTACTTTCAGGGTCAGTAATTATGTCATTATAAGATAATCCGGCTCAGACCATCTCTCACTATTGGAATGGATGATGAGAATGGCGGTATTACTGTTATTATGAGCCTACAGACGACAACAGTGTTAATGGGAATGTGCCTCTTGTTAAACTGAAAAAAACTAAACAAATTCTTCTGACCACATTGTAATTGTCTATTTTAAAGATGTATACTACGTAAATAATCCATGGATGTATATCCATGAGTTATTTACGTAACTCATGGATGTAATTATGGGTTGCCTTGTATTGAAACGTAAATGAATTTTGTTTATTGAATGATTACCAGGGGCTGAGTGGTGTCCTGGCTCATTATTGGAAATTTATAAAAAGGCTTGCTCCCAGAAAGTTTTCAAAGGTGAGAATCAATGGCACTCTAGCTAAAAAGTTATGTGTGATATAAAAAAAATCCCTGCTTCTGTAAAACTAAAGAATATATGATTACCCTTGAAGCAAGTCATCTGCAGCAGGGATCTGCACCTTGCGGTCATTCTTGTTCTCTCTTGTTCTTTCTCGTGTTTTTTCTCTCTCCCCCTCAATGCCTCTCTGGCCTCCACTGGGAGGATTTAGGTGTGTGACAAATCAATTGAGGGAGTGAGAAAGATATGAGTTTTATATCCAGGATTTGACATCTGGGCCTTTCTACTTCTGTCAAATAGTTGACGACTGTTTGACTGTTTTCGATATCAGTTAACTCTGGATTAGTTGACGCTTGTCTTCTTTCAGAGACTTAAACTCCCTAGACTGTTATTTATTTCAAGCTGATTCGCAGACTTTCCCTGGCTTCATGCAAGGGGTGTGATTCATACGACAGTCTGGAACCACTATAGCGAGAACCAAAAAAAAATTTACTCTCTCCCCCGCGCCCTGTGAAGCATACAAAGCATGTTTCAAGATATATCATATGTGCTGGGGAATTGAACCAATATGCTAATAATTTGGACTGAATGCAAACAAATCTCTCGAAACTGGATGGGCTTGATTTCCTGATGAGTGAGTTAGTTAGGGAGAGCCAAGAACAATCCAGCTGTTCAAAACATCACTCATTATTGGAATATTATGAGGATGCAAGATAGTTTTTTCTATGGTGCCAATTAAAAATGTAAATAATGGTTTAATTGGTTAAAACTCTGGTTCTATTAGAATACCGCTTTAAAAAGGCAAAGCTACAAAATCACCAGTAAGTGCTGTTTGGACGAAATTAGTCTTTTGGATCCACTTTGCTCAGAGTTTGCCTCGGTTACCGCAGAGCTCAGAGTGCCACCAAATTAAGTGTTTGTGCCACCAGTAGAACCCGTTAGCCTTGAGCCCTTTTATCAGTAAGATTGTGTAAAAATATCAGTCAGGACATTTTCGTAAAATATTGTGAAGGTTATTACCTCAGCTGGCTGCTTCCCAACCAAATGCAACGGCAGACAGCTATATTCACCAATGTTTTCCATCAAATGGTTTTTCACTTGTAAACCGATACTCAACAATGAGATAGGTGTTTGCATATTGTGTAAACCCAATGGCCCAATCCCAAGGTGAGCCCTGAGGACTAAGGACTCACAGACTTAATTGATCTCAGGTGCTGAGTGAGTGAGTGTGTGAGGCCACATGGGCTCTGATAGGTATATATTGGATTGGGACAGCACTTCATGAGAGCACATGTTACCATGGAAATGTTTAATGACAAAGATGTTGCTGTCAATTGCTGGTTTGTGAATTCTAATTTTCAGTTTTTTTTTGTTTTATTGTAAATGCAATGAAAACAATCGGCTACAGCAATTTATTGATATTAAAAAATATATTTTTTACTTTTGAGTACTTCGCATATATGTATACGTATAAAGGATGTATTGAATAATTTAGGTGATTATTGGCCCACACGTACTAATCATGAGTCAGAACGGGCTACATTTGGCTGAATTATAAAAGGTATAATTAGTAATGTATATCTTGTTTTTATATATCAATATATGTCTTGTTTTTTAAACGATTTATGATGACTATATGCTCTGTAAGGTGACCTTGGGTGTCTTGAAAGGCGCCTCTAAATTAAATGTATTATTATCATTATTATTATTACTATGAAGTGCCGTTTGGGAGCCAAAAGAGCCGGCTCTTGTTGGTGAGCTGATCCAAATGATCCGGCTCACTAAAAAAAGGTAGAAATTCTCATCTGGTCATGCATTGACTGTAGCCTCGTCTTGTTGTTTACCTTCCTAATTTCCAGATTTTCCTATGGTCTCCGTGCTAAACGTCACAACGCTTTGAACTGTGGGTAATTCCTTTAGGTGAAGTCTGCACTGATGCGGACGAAAAGGGCCCGGTAAGTGTGGACTCAAACCCTCACGCCCTTTGGAATTCGACATTGGGACAGCCCTAAAGCCTTAATAATTTTGCGAGAACGCGCAGCAAAGTCTGTGTGTCCGTGAGTCCGGACATTGGGATTGGGACAATATGTTTTCAAATAGTGGATCCAAGAAAAGATGGTTAGACAGCGTATCTGAATCACTGTCATAAAACCAAGCCAGAGATAGTCAGCTTGCCTATGATAAGCCAAGTGATGTTTTGACTTGAATATCGGTTGCACTGAACGAAGAGTTGGAGAGGTTGTTACATGTGGAGCAATCAAGATGCATGTGAATGCCGGGATTGGTTGCAATCTACTTTGTATCTTGTAAACAGACACCAGGTAAGCCTATGAACATCTGGCTACAAGATACCCAGCCTTAGAATGGCCAAATGTTCTCTGTGGAACTGGAGAAGAGATACTTTTTCCAAGACAGTGGTGGACTGTTACACAGTGTTATCGTCATACAGCTTCAAACAGCGCTGACGAGTTCTTTGGAATGTTTCTAAAAAACGAAAAACATACTTTGTTGTACAGAACCGAACAACTACTTCCTAAATTGGTGCAACTCATTGTTTCATCTTTCAATTTAAACGTAATCAAAAAAACAAAACAATCCTACCTTATTTTACCAGACATCCCCTTACTGTTGTAAATTAATTTTGGTTTCTAACTATTTATGTTCATTAAATTGTGTGTTATTTTTTAAAGTTGTTCAACAACTAAAACTAAATTCCAGAATTGAGCTCCATGTACCTATTGCTTTTAACAAATACCAGGCCCACAGGGAAAGAGCTGCTTCCCTCTTATAAGACAATCCAACAAGAGTCCTAGTGGGTGTCTTATGGGAGGTAGAGAGAAAATGACTTTCCTTTATGGTGCGGCGTTTCTCATCGATTACTCAGCAGATGGATCAACATGGTCTGCGTGCTCTGAAAAATGCTCAAAAATGGAGACCATTCAGTGTAGCTAATGGAGGTGTTGATCATTGTCAGCTTAATGACACTCTCCAAGCAGACTTTGCACACACAAATGGAGGCTTTCAATGTTTTTGGCCTTACCCTATGGAGATAGTATTTGTGGACAACCGCTGAGTCATACTCTTCCATTTTTAAGCCCACTTATCCATAAAACTGTGGTTGTATGTGTTTTTTTTTTTGGGGTTTGTTGAGTACAAACTAAAACAAAAGTTTTGGATGTGACTGTAATGATTAAGCTCATTAATCTCGTCCTAATTAGGGAGAATCGATCTCGCACCACACTGTGTTTGGAATGAATTGACAAACCCAAACTGTGGCACTTTCTCATCATTTGGATTTAAACTGTTTGCAAAAAAGGCTAGTAGCCTTAGGAGGACACCTGCAGATCTCCAAATTACAACATCAGTCTGTTTGTTTATTAATCAATCTGCACACCACAAGCGGTAAAACACCTCACAGGCTTTGAGCCTGGTTCGTAAATAAAACCATTGATTTCTCTCCCCAATTATTCTGGACAGGTTGCTGATGTGCAGGGTAGCAGGAGTCTGAGTCATCCCAGATTACTACCCAAGATGCCGAGGGGCGGGTGCGGATATTAATTTGGGATCTCCGTCCACCAAAGGGTAACACTCATCCACTCACAGTCAGCTACATGTAGGCTCTCCAATTACCCATCGTTTGGAGCTCGGACTAAATCAGACAAGCAGAGCAGCAAATATTTGGCAGGCCTACAAACTACAGGGAGATTCATCCAGGGGGCAGGAATCGAAGCCTGGCTTCGGTATAGTAAAATGAACAAACCACTTTGCCAGCATGCCATTAAATAAATACAAGGACAATTAGCTGTCACCATTAGCTCGCCAAATCAGCAAAAAAAGTTAGTGCCGCCTAGAATGTAGCCAATCAGCATTTAATCAACTACGGCAGAGCTGTAAGGAATGTAAGACCAGGAATGACATGAGAAGCCCTATCAACGATGGCTTATATTCGTTCAGTTGAAGTATCTGTGATTATTCGAACAAAAAACCAGAGAGGTGCAGCAGGAAGAGTGACATAGTGAGCAAAACGCACACAAAACTAAACAAACCTCACTGGTTGACAGGTGAGCCGTTTAAAAGGCGCTAGATTTTGAAGGGGGTAGGGAGAAAAAAACGTGCAAGATTGAGATGGCACCGCGCTATTTCTGACATCACTTATCATGGGGAAAGTGTATGTGGAAAAATGGGGGAACACATTTCTTCTGGGTCTGTGCATCAATGTGTTTGTGCTATAAATATACATATTTATAGATATAAATAAATATATATATAATAATGAGATACTATCTTCTCTATATCTAGTCTAAATCTGAGATACCCAGCCATGCTTTCTAACCGGCTATGCTGTTGTTATGACTGAAAAAATAAAAAAAATAAGCTCCCAGCAATGATAGACAGCCTGATTAAATGACTGAGTGATTTCCAGCCAAAAAAGTCCCGTAGGCCATATGTTGATACCTATTGCGGAGCAAAAACAACAATATTTGGCATTCAAATACCAGTCCCTGTGGCTCTGCAAAGAAAAGACCCCCTTTCAGTCTAATTTACAGTCTCCTCTTGTATGTCGGCCTAGCTTGAGGGAGTCAGACTAATTATGTCTGAAAATGATTCGTAGGAAACTGTATGTATTATTGCTCCCAAACAGAGAGCAGCAGGCGGATATTAGGTGGTAACAGCAGTGTGTCCAGCTGTCCGCACACACACATATCTCTGCTGCAAATATCATTTCAATGCAAATGGGGGATGGCCTGGGGAGGGGTAGAGCTGTGACTGTGAAACATTATGTGGATGGCAGGGGATAGGATAGAAAGGACAATCTCAAAGCATCACCAGAGAGTTGGGCATCCCTTCTTTGCTGAGAGGGGAAATGGACGCAGAGTCATTCACTCTCAGTATAGTTTTAAAGCGGGAAAAAGAAAGTATTGATTTGAAGTGCTGTAAATCAAAATCAATCTCCTATTATACTTTTGTCAGAGTGGGGAAAAAGTTATACATAACTTATATTTTTCACATGTTTGCAAAAAAACATAAAAAGGAATCCATTTTTCCGCTCACTTTCAGACTCAAGAGAGTAATGCTTCGAACCTGTGTGTGAAACTGCAGCCTGCAACATCCAAAGGAATTGAACCATTGAAGTTATTCTTTCAAATCATAGTGATGGAGATCGCACATCCAGGATGAGGTCAGTGGTCCAGCTTTTTCACATCGATGGTGCAGACTGCAATGTTGCAGGCTATTCTTTTTTACAAAACAACCGTATAAAGAAGTGCGCTCTGTGCTGGAAATTCTTTGAACAGTATTGACAACGTAACTAAAAATATACTCAGTTAACTCTGGGTTAAAATAGTATGAAAGAAAAGTTGTCTCTGCTTAGAGAAGCCACTCAACACAACATGCATACGAAGGTTGGAGCCCTGAGCATTGGGCGACCCACAGTATTATAGCAGGTAAATCCTTCTCGGGGCGCAGCTGCTGATAAGGCTGGCCCTACTCCCCTCGGCCATCCCAAGATGTAGGTCATGGTATAGCTATAAAAGTGCAGAGGCTATTTACGTTTCCCCCCTCTCAAAAGGCTGGTGTAAGTGTTCACCATACATAGTAACTCAGAGCTCACCTTGTCTGAGTATCTGGAGAAAATCATGTCTGAAGGAAATTTACATCACATCAGCTCGTATTAGTGAAACACTGAATGTTGCGGTTCCCCTTAACAATGCGACGTTCTAAAGTATGGAGGCGCAGCGTTCTCCTTTTGCGCAGAGGGACGGCGCATACTCGAGATGGAGGCGATCCACTCCACAGAAGAAGAAAAATGCGTCAGTCCCCTTAACTCTCGCTTCGTAATTGACGTAAATAATGCTTGTGACACGGAGCAGTGTGTAGCACAACGGCTTGCATGGCAAGGAAAACGGTGCTTGTTATCAGGCATCTCAGCCCCCTGCTAGCACTACATTCACTTTCCCTCACAAAGCCATTTGATACGACTTCTATCACAATCTCCCCCCCCCCCCCAATCCAACCACACCTGTCTCCTCGAAGAACGGGGTCGAGAGGAGGGGTGCCAGTCGGGAGGTTCATCAGCTGTGATCAAAGCCAGCCCCAGCACCAGTCCTCCCCTCCGTCACTCTCCACTCTCATTCTTAATCTGCCCGCCCCTTCTCTTTCCCTCTCCTCTGGAGTCAATCTCAAAGATTTCCTCTGCCCCCCCCCCCTCCCCCCTACACACCCCTGTTAAAGATTCCCCACGCCTGATCCCTCGCTTTGTTTGGTCTTAAGAAGGGCAAACCTCAGGGGGGGACAGGAGCACCAGACTGGGGAGGAGGAGGCGGACTCATTTAGAAAACACAATCAGCCCAAAGTGCCTCGGACACTTCACCTTCCCCGGTCGCTCTTTCTCTCTCGGTAAATGTATATCTCTCCGTCTCTATTTATCTTTCTTTGTATCTCTCTCTCTCTATTCATACTGTTTCTCTATTTATGTCTCTCTATTTCACCCTCTCTTGCCCCTCTCGCCGTGTTGCTCTGGATAGGTCTACAGTACTGTTCTATACGGTGACGCCTTTTAAGGTAAGATAAGGTAAATGAATTCCATTTGGATTAGAAATAAATGCATTCAGATTTTGTCATTCAAGACAGATTAACGCTGGGGGAAGGGCAGGTTGAACAACATTCTTCTCTCCTGTTGAAGATTGCCTTATTTTCGGTCATTTTGTTTTCTCTTTACCTTTTGCAGCGATTCCTAATTTTCAGAGCATGGCTGGCCGAGCTGCTAGCTGAGCTGCTCAATCATGAGAAGTTTTCAATAGCGCCCTGTGAATTATTAAAGCTTATAGGTGCCTTGAATGGTTTTACATGCAGTTGAGAAAGGGTACATATCATTATTTCATTATGTTCTATCAAGGGCTGAGACACTACAGTGTCACACATAGAACAATAGTGTGCAGTGCAAAATGGCACACAAGATTCCATCATCGATGCTGACACCATTGCCAACTATGACCCTGTAACATGCATGAAGGTACAAAGGCTAGTGTCTAGCAAACCTATTTTCTCTCATGGGGTCATAGAAACCTACATTATATAACACTAGCTCTGTCCTTAAAAATGCCAACATGTTTATTAGTCATATTTTGAATACATTATAATATTTATAGTACTACATCTATTACTACTAGTACTCATTATACTACTGCATCTATTACTACTACTATTCCTACTTAATTTAAATTAGAGGAGACTTGAGTTGCAAAGGAATGATGTATTGCTACATTTGTCATTCAGACTCCCAACCCTGTACAATTATAACAATATGCAGATGTTATATAATCAAAGCAGAGGATATTTAATAAATCAGGGAGTTCTGAAGCTGGGGGGGAGGAAACTGGGAGAGCTGGATGACCTTGCGTGATGGGTGAGGAGTACGGAAGATTTGAAATCCCTTAAAGGGCAAGTAGCAGCCTTGACCAAATCTTTGCTGTATCTTCATTTATACAGCACATGTGAATAGACTGGAGCGAAAGGTGTCAAAGTGCAGTAAAAATCTTTTTATTTGTAATACTATACGTTTCATATTTCAGGATTATATATATTTATGCATATTTACAGACACACACACAGACACAAAGGCAAACAGACACACACACATACAAAGAAATGCACACACACACATATATACAAAGAAACACACACACATATACAAAGAAACACACACACACACACACACACACACACACACACACACACACACACACACACACACACACACACACACACACATATATACAACGAAGAACAGACATACACACATATATACAAAGAAACACACGCACATACACACATATACAAAGAAACACAGGCCGACATTTCTTCAGTAGATTTCCCCCACCTTTGCTCACCAATTGTCTCCAGCAAACACAGCCTTAATGAGATTGACTAACGTACACAGACGTGATGTCAAGTGCTGCCTGATAAAGACCCGGTAGTCCACCAGCTATAAAATACTGCTGGCATCGACAGGCGTAGCTCAGCAGAAGAGAAAGGATAGCCAAGGACACCGCGGTACCTCCTCTATGGCAAGACCATCCCATCCTACTATATTTCTGCCATTACTCTTGTTCTCTTACATTTTAATTAAGTAATGTAGTAATAATACAGCTTTATCTATTATGCCTGTAGATATTTTGAGTCTTCATATCACTACAAATACTATGATGATGTGACCAATGCGGTTTGATTCTTAATAAGAGCATTCTGTAGTAGATTTAGATTAGACTGAAGATCTAACTCATTTATTCTACCCTAAATGACTGATGATCGTATTGCTAAAGTGATAATGTTATCTTTAAATAAATATCTCTATTATCCAACGATGCATCTACTATTCATAAATCTGTCTGTCTGAACAGTTCATCATAATCATAAAAAAAAGTAACCTTACACCCTTCAGTTTGTAAAGGAATAATATTGGATGAATATACCGCACCTTTCATTTGAGTAGTCAAAATAATAAAGACATGAGAACATTTCAGAATATTTGTTCTGGTGTCTGGTATTTCTCTCCTGTTCTCCAAACCTGGATTTGCAATATCCTTAAAAACCTTTTGGAAGCAAATGCAGCCGCATCTCACATACCAGAAAAAAATACTGCAAGGCTCGTCTCTGTTGATAGGCCCCAACATGAACTGCTGGAAAATAGTTGCTTTATTCACCACCTGAAAAGCCCTCTTTGATCTCTGAACCTGGAAAAACAACTTGAATATCTCCCAATGAAAACCTGAGGCGATTGTTATCAAACGTAAATTATCTCATAAAATCCCCACTGAATGAGGCATGACTTCACCAATTTATGGTTTCATACTTTTATATGCAACCCTGCTGTGGGCATGTGTCCGTGTGTGCACCTCATTATAGGAGTTATTTTACCCTCTCTGGCCCAGGCCCCATAAGCAGATCACATTTGACTGTAAGATGAAGCGAAGTGGTCGTCTAGTTGCATATCAGGGCGTCTATTCTTCACGCGCACGCGATAAACAGCCCGGGGGTCCAAAGTGTTAACTGCCTGCACTATTGCCAACTTCACACGGCTCTCCTGAACAATAACAACAATCGGAAAGACAAGTAGTCACAGGCCTCTGCGTTATAAAATACCTTTTATTTCAAGAAGAAAAATTCAAGAATAAAGTTCTCGCTTTAAAGCACGCATCCCATTGTTATTCAACAACAGAAATGGATAATGATAGGAGCGGTTTGGCATGGCCCACGAGAAAACAACAACAACTATCAAGGCACGGTTGCCATACAGGACTTCTTAATCTGATATTCAAAGCATTCACAACAACAACAGGTGAGTTTGCATCTCAGCTCTGACTACAGGCAGGCTTTTACGTTTTGCATTTTGCTCCAATGATTAGCTCTGGAGAACCTCTGCCCCTATTAATTTGCCTCACTCACACTGGGAACAAAGCCGCATTCCCAATCTCGGGAGACACTTGACAACTGACTGCACGGCTGGAACATTCATTCATTCATCCATCCATTCATCATTTCTTTTTTAATTTCACCGCTATGCTTTTGGGTCGATAAAAGCCTTGGCTAGAAGCTGGAGCTCTATGTTAACACTGAAGGCCAGGAGCGGATACGGTGGTTGAGAGGAAGGCGAGTCCTCCCACGCACACTCACCCCCTGCATTTCCCTAACCAATTATCATATATCACGCCAACAAGGAATAAACCAGATGTTCCACATTCACCATACATCATTAGCCTAATATGTTACATTAGCATGTGGAATCATGGCCTGTTTTTGTCTGGGGAAAGAAAGAGTGGGATAAATGAACCGAAGAAAAGGCTGCCATATGTACCCTGGTTCTGGCAGAAGATCTCTCCTGGGGGCTACAAAGACTCATCTTGACAGGATCATATCATACAAAAGGAAGTGATGGAGGACATGTAACATGTTATCGCCAGGGCCTTCCAGGGCCCTTTTACACAACATGATTGAGGTTTCCTTTGTAAAACTTTGGCAAGTCAATTTTCCTTGACATGGTGTTCGGAAGTTGATTTTTCCTGACAGCCGCTTGTGGGATTGGCTCTCAGTTCAAATCTGATGACTTGAGTCTGTGGCAGGATTTAAATCCAAATAATCGACCAATAAATGTTTATTCCATCTTAAAACTGGATCTGGTAGGCTTTCTAACCCTCAGTGACAAAATTGTAAAAAAAAAAAGAAAACGTAATATATATGATTGAGTGTAATATTTTTTTCAGAAGCCATGAGGCCTCTGTGTTTCTATGACAGTGTGGTGTGCAGCGTTATCACAGATTAGATCTCTTTCACACGTCTGCTTCTGAAAAATTTGCTTCAAACACTGCACTCTGATCTATAATGACCATGGCTCTTTATTTGCAAAAATGAACCCCTATTCTTGTAAGAGAAGACACAAGGTAACAGACGTGTGCCTGAAGAAAGGGCATTATTACTGTCATCCACAACGACATATGTGTAAGAGCTGCTAATGAAAGCCCATTTGTGACTAAGGAGTCAGAGGTGATGGAGGAAAGCCATGAGATTGTCCTGGCTGCCTTGGCAAGACAGAAGGTGGAGCAGAAGCCAATCATTCTAAATAATCAAACGTCTGTGCTCTGTTGTTGCAACTGGCATCATGTCCAGCTCTTCTATCACTGCCAACAGAAGATATCAGTGTTTCTATATTTTCAACAAGCCGGTAACAATTGTTTGACTAACTATCTTCTGTTACAAACAGCCAGACAGTTCACACACACACTCTCTCTTCTCACATATCTTTTGGTCATCATGAACTACAGATTTTGGTATATGCCTCATTCTATATATTTATTAGATGTGTTTACGAGTATTTCAGCCTCATTATCTGTGAAGATCTTTGTCGTGTCACCAACTAGTGGTTTAAAATACCCAGCTAACCTTTACCCCTGGGAACCGCTTATTTATAGCCCCCTTTAACTTCATGCAATCAGACCCACAATACTTTTTGTATCTGTTTTTGACAGGGCTGCGCTTAAAGCATAGGATAATCAATATTGACTTGACACATTTAATGCTGTTTTTAGACATTGTAGTAGTGATAGACATTTTACTATAATTGGATCCATTGGAAATGAACTTGCTACATAGGCCTACAGTATTACTACCACAACCACTACTTTTAACATAATGACTATAACATTCATGATTATATGAAGTCTCTTTATTTATATAGCATTATACCAAAACAAGGTTTCCAAGATGCTACAAAAGGTACACATAAAACAATAATACTGAAAACACTGAATTACCATAAATAATTGATTGAACTTCCCATACCAACTTTGCTACATCTGGGTTACCACCAGCATACCAATGTTTTGTGCAGCAATCTCAGAAAATCTGAGGTGGTTAAAGAGGTATCTTTGTTGGGGATTTCTGTTTCTGTAATCAAATAGTCTTCCTAGTCAGCTATTCTTTACCTACTTGAAATCTATTTTCTTTTTTATCCCGTTTTGATATTGGATTCATTAAGTTCCAACATTCAGAACAATGCAGCACAGTGAACATAAACCAACGGAACACTGCATATGTAAATCATGTAGGTTTTGTTCCACCCTTTGTAAAAGCAAAAAAAAAGGCACACTATACAGGTAATTCCAGAGCACCATGATGTAACCTTATCACGGTCTGCTTAAGGCTGTTTCTTTGATTCATCAATGCATTCATTTATTCTATTTCAAACCCTAATTGAAAACAGTACGATCCCCCACACACACACACAAATGTACACTCAAACACCAGCTAGAATCCCCCTCTCTCACATATACGTGCATGCAGGCATGCACACACGCAGCAGCAGCCAAGAGTCCCACATACACTGAGTAAGGTTTATCTAGTGGCTGCATGTTCTTTAGAGCTTATGTAGAAAAGAGTAGATTCACTAAGGATTTACTAAGCCCTTATAATAAGCATAAGGAGTTTTTTCTTTTTTTCTTTGGGTAAGACTCAAATTCACTATAAACAAGCTGAATCTAATTGCTTTGCAAATCTCTTTCCATGCATTGGACGCAATTCAGCAATTCAACAATGAAATGTGTCGAATTCCAGTCCAAAAGTGATGGAGTATCGCATATCTAGATAAGTGTTCCTAAAAGTCTCTATCTTGCTCTCTCTATCGCTGTCAATCGGGCTCTCTCTCTCTCTCTCTCTCTCTCTCTCTCTCTCTCTCTCTCTCTCTCTCTCTCTCTCTCTCTCTCTCTCTCTCTCTCTCTCTCTCTCTCTCTCTCTCTCTCTCTCTCTCTCTCTCTCTAATACTCTATCTATCTCTAGCACTCTTTTTGTGTCTATGCACATACTAATACATATATTCTATAGAAGTATGTTAGATATTCTTTTGACACTTTTGAAAACATGTCCGGGGCAGTAGAGTTGCCCCAACAACAACATTATTTCTTTCTTCCATGAAAGATGCCTAAGAAGGATCAAGGTATAACAGTAAACCAAGGTATTTTGAAATCACATCAGTAAGATTTTCAATGCCATCAATAATACAGACGCTTGTCTTTCGTGCAATATTTTTGGTATTTAAGTATTTTACACTTTGCATTGTTGTTGAGCCTAAAATAGGTTTGTCCACCGACTTTTAGTTGTTGGCCCGGGTAGGTTGTTTTCCCCGGGTTGGACAAGTTACAATAATGACCCCTTATCAAGAACGTCCTCACATCGAAAACTGAAAGTAACATGTATGTTGGTAGTGTGTTAAAATAAACACACTTCTCAAGAGCAATGTATGTAGTTTCAAAGAATTTATATATTTTTAACAACGAAAGGTATTGGCTCTTCAACAAATATTCTGATCGACGCCTTTGTCAGCCGCACTCACACAACAGACAAATGTCAAAGTACCCTGCCCTAAACAAAAGCCTAAATTGAACCAGATAAACCGTGGGTTTCAAAATTGTCCCCAATGAATTTGAAAAATGTCTATCCCGTTAGCTCTAGAACAGCAAAGCAGGTAAATATAGTGTGGCCAGTGGAGTTCTGGTGTGGGTGTTATGCACATAGAATTATATAATGCAGATTAAACTGACTTACTATATGTGGGCATGGATGGAAACCATTGCAGACTTTAAAATACAAAGAAACGCCTATAAAACAAGGTCATAAGTCCTTGTTGGGATTTGATTAGGGCTTTTGGGTTTCTCGTGCATCCCTAGTCTGCCACCACCCGCACTTTCTTTGTTCAGCCCACTGATATGTCAGTATCCGCCTTTGGCCACAAGTATCATCAGGTCTTCCAGCAAGAATTTATGGATGAGGGGCGCTTATTTCCCAGCCATAAGCATTTAAACATGGCCAATAAATGTAATACCCTCAGCATTGTATGCTATACAAAGCCATACATGCCACAATGACTTAGGGCGCCTTCTTTAGTTGAAAATACATTAAGCCTTAGCCTTTATGTCCCCCACACACACACACAAATATAGAACTTTTCAGGCTATAGGCAGTTGGCTTTGTGCTTAATATTTGTCCCTCGACCTTTACGTTGTACAGGGCCGTTGGTTTGTGAAAAGTACTTAAAAATACAAATAGTAGTCCCACTGAAACACTTTAAAACAATATTTATTAAAGCTCATGTGTTAAGGTTTGACTCAAAGTGAGTGTGAACTGAATTAATCAAAAGTAAAATTGGTATGGTGGAGATTAAGGCATTGCAAGACATCCTTACCTGTCCATTGCTTTCTAGCAAGCGTCTAACATGTCCTTCCCCCTCACTTTTAGAAAATTGTAGTATCTGTGAAAAGTCCATTATACAATGTCATCACCTGTGCTTATATACACAATAATATCAGGTCATGATTGGAGTTGGTCTTCAAGCTACTTCATGTGATGGCATGTCCAGAAATCGAAAAGTATAAAATTCACACAAAGACCCAATGGACCATCAATGCTATATTCTTGGATTCTGGCCTCCAACTCCTCAAACTCTGCCAGCATCCTTATCTGTCCAACCAATGTTGGAAGGACCAGAAGCCACCAGTTTTCCGATGAAACTCTCTGGAATTTAAACGAAGCAAATATGTCAACAACTGTGTAAGTGTAATGTTCTAATTACCAATAGATATTACTCAGATACATGCAAGGTGAAACTCATCCTTGTGGTTGCCATTGTAAACCAAGGCATTTACCCTGATTTTGCTGCTTAAGAGTGTAGAGAGGATTTTTTAACGTATAGCAAATCATGCATGTTGGCTAGTTTGTGTGATGTGTCAGTGAAGGGGGTGCCCTGGGGTTACGTTTGCAAGGGGAGCAGTGACCATTGGAAACAGTGATTGTCAAATGTTTGTACAACATGGGTGTCTAGAATTGTATAAGTTGAGCTTAACTGAGGAGCATGACTAAACCCATGTCTGACTACATGATTGGGGAATGTGTTTTGTACCCATGTGTATGATGAATCCTACATGTCAGTTAAATGCCAACAGTCAATTGCTGAAACAATGGTACATAGTCAACTGAAAAGCTCATCAGAAAATAGGTTACCATTTCGAGGAGTCTGTACTGAGTCTATGAAAAGAAGAAAAGATAATACATTGCAATAAATGGTGACATTTATTCTGCCTAGGTGTTGCAAGGAATGTGCAGAGGTCACAGACCAAATCCATGTAGCAGAATTTATTTGAAATTTGTAATGCCCCATAGACAACCATTGGGGATCCAGTGCATTCGAAGATGGATTCTTAATCAAATTGAAAAAAAAAGTCTGTAATTACAATGTCTCGCACTAAAACACTTTAAAACAGAGCAGAGGTATGAACTGTGTGTTGCAGCCTATGCAGATCATCTATGAAAATAGAAATTTACCTTTCACCTTTGTTGATTTGCAAAAGGGCCAAATAAGGCGCTCCATGACACCGTGCAATGAATGACTGACTGTTGAACAATGTTACCTTATGTTGGTCCTAAACTTGGACATGGTGATGCTGTTGTCTTGGCACCTTTGTTCAGAGGCTTAACCAGCACCTAATGACTGGTTGGTCACATTGCATAAATATTTAAGAGTGAAACAAGATGTCACTAACCCCACTGCCATGTTATCACATGAGAAGAATAATTGTAGCATTGGACTGCAGGGTCGGAAAAAAATATTTGATTGTGTAATCCTACCTGGAGAAGCTTGGGAATACCGCACTGGGGTGCTCTGCCCCTGACCTTGAATGACAATGCAGCATGTCGACCATCCCTAGGAAACACGTTTCTAATGTTTGTTTTTTAAAGGTGCAGGCGAGTGATGCTTTTCTTTGATAGATTTATCAATTATATTTAGTTATGTTGTATGTGAAACTTTACATCATAGGTTCTACATAAGATAGGGGTTATGTTTGAAGATTAAAAAGGGGCTCCCTGGCAGAAGACCCTCTCCCTATGTAGATGTAAAGGGTTTGTTCTAAGGTAATTAAAATGATTGCTCTTGCATTCTTCTTCTTCTTCTTCTTTAGATAGAAGAAAAAAAGCAGAAGGCAGCCTTGAATGCCTTCAGGCTTATTGCTGCCATCCTCAGGCAAACCTTGGGTGAATTGGATGCATATTCCATCTTCCTCCAATATTTGAACATTAATATTTGAGTTTGTGCCCACTGAGTTGAGCTGAGTTTTGAACAAGTAAGCATTTATGCGCTTAAAACACGTACAAATTCCTCTGTTAGATACCGCCTAAATTGCTGACCCATTTTCATCAGTCTAAAGCAGGTCTCAATTAAGACTTGGACGTGTTTCAATATATTGCCATGATTACACCCAGATTTAAAGGTTCTTGTTTTTGTTATTTCACAAAAAACGGTCACATACACCCTGGTGAAATGTCAGGAAGGTATGAAAAGCGCTATACAGCCTAAACCTATTTGAAAATGTTTATTATTTGCTTTTTCCCCCATTGAGCTCCCCTACTGAATGTGATTGCAGACGACAGCTCCATACACTGCCTCCCACAGCCTCATCTAGGAGGTCAGCAGCGATGAGTAACTGGACCAATCTTGCCCCCCAGTGGCAGAAATTTACAAAAACCTCCACCCCTCAATTGAACAGATCTTGTGTCACAAAACAGCCAGACAGCTCACACACTCTCTCTTCTCACATATCTTTTGGTCACCATGCAGTACCGATTTTGATCTGTGCCTCATTCTATACATTGATTGGATGTGTATATGAGTATTTCAGCCTCACTGTCTGTGAAAATCCTTTGTCGTGTCACAAAGTAAAAAATGCTCACCTTTACTCCCTTGAGCCGCTTATTTATACCCCCCGTCGACCTCATATCACCGCAGACGTTTTTTAATCGAACGCAACCGCGGCCCAATGCGCCCCGAATGACTTTGAAGTGAAGGTGAGAATAAAATAAGAACAGATTGTCTGAGGCCCCCTAGACATCCATCAGCACAGCTGGACAGAAAAAAACCTGCTAACAGCTGAAAGCTAGACCCAGTCACATACCCGTCATCAGAACACAGCAGAGTTGAACTGCACATCCTGCCACTGTGCCAGTTGAGCCAAGAGACTCAGTTGAGGAGATGAAGAGATTGATTGCGAGATGAATGAATGCAAAAAGGCCTTTTGATCACTCCCCCCTCTATTTCAGGGAAATGTAGGTAGAAGCCCTTTAATCTAAATGACTTGCATGTCATTTAGATTTTTAGCGCTTCAACCTTACTCTAGTTCTCTATTCAAAGTGGATCTACAGTTTTACTTACTTTTTAGCGCTTCCACCTTCCAACAGTTCTCTATTTAAAGTGGATCTACAGTTTACTGTTATGGTTGGAATTTCCATAGTCCATAGCTGTATAATCTAAAGGCTTGTAGTAGCTGTAAACCTACCTCAGGGGCTTCTTTCACTGCCATTCATGTATGCCAGTATCCTAGAGACTCCCTTCAAGGTCCCTGAATGGGCTGGTTTGTGTTTGTGAAACTACAAGAGATTGGAACAAGCGTATGAAGGTTTTTAAGTATATCTTGGATTTGTATGCATTAAACAGGATCACATTTTAAATTGGGGAGTTGTTGTGGTTCATTCTGATTAAAAAAAAAACATCATTGACCTTTGTCTGTATTTATTGGTGTGGTTGTTCCACTATACCGTTTTTTGATTGTTCTTAACCTCTCTTTGTAGATGGATGAAAGCTACATAACTCAATTTCAATTAAATGAATAGTCAATTACATGAACTTGCTATAAATACACAGTGTGATATATAGTTGAAATACAATGAAAGTGAATTTGTAAAGATAAATGAAAATCATCATCTGATCATGCAGCAATGGCAATTATATTCTTCCTGCATTACGGAAAAAGGTGGTTTAGCGTTTATCTTCTGGTAAGCGTTAGAACGCATATTTGTGATCTTAAAACGGTTTCATTTGAATTTCTGGTGTCCATATATATGTGTGTGTTTGTGTGTATGTGTCCAATGCGTGTGCCTAGGAACTCAGATGATATTCCTATAACTGTTCTTATTTATCTTATAGGAAACGTGAAAAGAGACAAAGAGACCCAGACCCAACAAGATACCTTGTCCTTGTCCTTCTCATAAGAGAGGGAGAATGCTAGAAGTAGTTGGCAAATTTCTCATGCCAATAAAGTACTTATTGTTCTTGGATCACTTGCTATGCTGTTCTGTTATTTTTCTATCACTTTGAGCAGCTCTGCTCAAACCAGTAAACAAGGCGGTTAATGTCAGACGACGCGCCGGTTAGCGGAGCCGATAAAATAAGGTGAGACGGGGAATGATGACTCTGTTTTGGGTGAATGTTGACTCTCGTCTAATCTGTTAAACCAGCCGATAAAGATGATTCAGAGGCCACGTTTTATTGTGCGCCGTCCTCAGGGTTAGCTGAGCGCTAGATTTACACGGCTGTTGACAGACTGCCCAGCTGCCGACCGGGCTCTCTTTTTTTTCCCATCTGCAACTTTCATCCAACCCATTGATTGCATTACTTAGTGTTGCTTTAGGTTTCCCTGGCTAGCCCATCCGATACAGTGTCTCATAAGGCCGATGCACCTTTAAGGGTGCAGGACCCTTTAATGGAAACAAAATCAATCCGTGTCTTGCTGTTTTATACTACTTGTGTGATTGTGTCATCCAATTTGATCACAGTTTGATCAACTATGTTTGCACTCAGGCATTCCAGGTGTTGCCCACCTTATCACCAGATGTGGTATTGGCAAGCAAAGGACGTTTAGGTGTCCTATTTTCCAGAACTGGTGTATGGGAAAAGGCTGCCGGTTGTCTGTTGAAAAGTGAATCACACCTGGTGTCCATTTGTGTGATAGAATTTTAAATTTATGGCATTGTCCCGGGTTACCCGTTGTTGCTCATGTGTTCTTCCATGAAGCTTTATCCATGGAGGGGGGGTGGAGGATTTGATGCAGGTGATCCATCAGCAGGTGACAGCCAGGACAGCAAGGAGGACTCATTGACAAGCTGACTCTAATAATGATCTATCTCTTTTCTGTATCCTCCACAACGCTTGTGAGATCGAGCAATTAAAGGGAGGACGTAGGAGCCAGGTGTTCCTCTGAGACCCGCAGCAAAGGACAATGACAAAGGAAAGGTAAAGGGAGATTTTTGCTTTTGACATGATAAACAAGGGCTTCCCTGTTCCCTTTTTGTTTTGTAAAGCAGCTGGTCCACCCATACTGTGCTTCTGTTGACACAGAATTCACAATATTTTAAATTAAAGGTGCTACAAGTATGATTTAACAGCTATTATCAGAGTGTTATTTGATATAAAAATGGTACAGCCATCTGTCAGCTATTAGTGAGTGAAGTGCGCTGTGAGAATAGGTTTCTCTTTTTAGGGGAGAACTTTTTGGTGGATTATATCTGTATATATATATGCTCAATCACTTTACACAATCTTACCTACAGCAACTTTAAATCCAAACATTGAGTCCCCAAGACTGAGCAACTGGCATAACACTCAAATCCAATCAAAGACCTATATATATGGATATAGCTATAGTCTTGAGTGTGGCTATCCGTGGTTTCAGGTGTCTCAGTGGTTTGTGGCCTTTCTAGTCTCCCAAAGTCATTCTATTCAAACACAGAGTTGAAACACAAGAAAGTATTTTGTTTAGAGACTACCCTTTATGGATTGCTTTACTTCGCCAGACAAACCACGATTCCCTTGATAGGCGAAACGTCAGTGATGTGTATCCAGTTTTACAAACTGAATGATAAGCAGCAAGATAATTCACTTGTGATGTTGATATTGCTTATATTTTCCATCTCACATAAAATGGAGTTGCTTTGTTTTATTTAATTTCCCAAGCCAATGTGCTTCTTTCCAAACACATTTATCTCTGTCTCACTACCTGATTTGCACACGCACGCACGCACACATGCACACAAGCAGGCAGGCAGGTGAGCACTAGCAAAACCACCCTCCGTTCACTCACTCACTCACTCACTCACTCACTCACTCACTCACTCACTCACTCACTCACTCACTCACTCACTCACTCACTCACTCACTCACTCACTCACTCACTCACTCACTCACTTTAGCATACATGCACACATTATCTCTGAGTCAAAGGATATAAATGACATGAGCATCAATATTTCAATTACTTATTGGGATTTTAAAGTATGATTGCAATAAACATAATGGAGGGATAGATGTTCACTGTTATGAGAGGTCAATGATTAATGAATTGTGCTTGTGAAAATGCAGATGTACTATAGGAAAGTTGTAATAGTAAAGAAAATTGCTAAAAAAAAACATTTACGGAGGTATAAATAAAGTAAAAGTATGGTTTCACGAATCTACCGCTTTTCTGGATATTTCTGGAAATGTTTTTCCCTCCTTTCCACCTTTTGGTAATTTACCAGAAGGACCCATTTTATCCCAAACTGCCCGGTTGCCTGCAGTATATTGGCACTGTAGAGAGGTTACAGCTCTTTTGGCCGTAGGTCTCTGAAGATACACATGCCATCACAAATGTCATCCAAGGGTAATTGGTTACAGACCAATTTGCGCTCACACAAGCTGTAACTAAACTAATTCCTCTCCTCCACACTTTCTACACAGGTCCTTCTCTCAATTCTAGCCTGATACACAAAACAATATCAATGTGTACGTTTTTTAATT
This sequence comes from Gadus chalcogrammus, assembly GCF_026213295.1. NCBI lineage: Eukaryota > Metazoa > Chordata > Actinopteri > Gadiformes > Gadidae > Gadus > Gadus chalcogrammus. The sequence continues at coordinate 10,075,509 of NC_079431.1, forward strand.
TCTAATAAGGAAAGTTGAAAAGTTACACGGTGCAGGTTTAATGTCTATGCCCTTGAGGAGCGGAAAATAAGTGGTGAGCAGGTTGAGGTACGTTTACATTTAGTAATTTACCAGATGCTTTTATCCGATACAACCTCCAAATAAGTCTGAAAACAATCAACGCATCACAACAACAATCAATATTGCAGAAACTTCTAATTTAAGTGCTGCACAACCAAGTTAAAGCTGTAGGAATCACAGCTGTAGGACTGAGAAACAACTTACAAAGGCTAGTAATTGTTACTTTTGAATAAATAAAGTTGCCCATGGGTGAATTATACATTGCAACAAAATGATAATGGACACAACAATCTTACTACGATAACCAAATGAGATTTGTGACCCTGGACTACTGAATGTCATATGCAGTAAGGAAGTTAGGTGGAATAGTATTACATGTTAAATAACTATAAAATATTCATAAACCTTTTGAGTATCTACATGGCCTGAAAATGGGCAGAAAAGTCAGTCCTTCAAAGTCCTCATTCTTTAAAGAAGATTTATTTTTTGCAACCATTCACATCTAAAATATTTAGGCGAGAAAAAGTTTCATTACCAATGATTTTCAATGTACCAGTTCTTTGTTTGCTTGGTGTGGTGGGGGTATTACATTTGACCATTCTCTTGCTCCTCTTTCCTCACCTCAGTCTCTTTGTCTGGCAGACCAACGGCATGACATGGGCTCTGGCAGAAGCAATAACCACAGCTATCCGTCTAGCCATTTTCTTTGCAAAGGGATATGGGTGGAGGGGGGTTTGTAAGTCGCGACCGGGATGGTAGTAAGTACTTTTGTATGACTTAGGGCAGGGGCTAGTACAATGAACCTCGGAAAATCCCAATTTAAATAAACATTGGGTTTTATTGTACAAAACATGCAAATACACACACACACACACACACAGACACACACACACACACACACACACTGGCTAAAGCTCGGCCAGACCCCGAAAAAACAAAGAAAACAAGCTAACTCTCATGGTCAGTGATGATTATTCACTTTGACAGTCTAGCTGCTGCCCTTTACTGGCAAAGCCTCCTTCTTCTTTGCTTTCTTACTCTTATCGGTGGACGAGAAGATTGTCTCTTGGCTCGTAACGGCATTGGATATACGACAGTGACTATTACCTTGACTCACACCTGATGCTCTCCCGCTGCAGACAGAAAGGGGTCACGGTGTTGTCACCATATACCGCTTGATGCTTGTTCAATGTCACGCCATCGAATTGATTAAACTGCGAAATACATCGTTTTTTTAATGTTTTCTTTACAACGAGATACATCTGAATTTGGTACCCTATGTCAATGTTACGGCACCTGTACCAACCTAATTAGCCAAGGGACTCACTGGTGCATGGCAGGCCATTGTGATGTGTGTTTGAACTAGCACTCGCTCTTTGAAAGTCTAATTACTTCAATGTGTTTGAAAGGGACTGAATATGCCCCTCCTCCCCGCACACACTTACATTCAGACAGACACACACGCACACACACATACACACACCTAAGCCATCCATCCTAGTCCTAGCAGAACAGGAGCTTAAATTGTGTGTGGAGTCTGCAGGGAGGGCCTTGTAGTGCACTGTAAGAGTCAATTACCAGAGCTGACAGTTATCGGTAATGGAGAGGTACATGGACCCACACACACACAACACTCTCTGCCTGGATGGGGTTTCAGAGTTTCTTTGTTAGCTATTGGGATTGTGATGCACTTCTCGCCCAGCTAAGAAAATGGGTATTCAATTCTTGGTTGTTAGATAAATTGTGTTCCCCTTCGAGAATAAATCCAATTGGCAGAGTTTTAGGAAAATATCGTTACAGAAATGTTTTGTTGCGATCCGTTCATTTGAAATACTGCGTAATCAAAACATAAGTGCGACCTGGATTTGATCTTAATGTATACAGCTATTTTTGGAGACGTCTCAACTAATGATTAAGGATTGAAAGGTGTCATTATTAACCGAATCAAGACATGTATGGTAAAGAAGAACAATAACCTTGATACTGTATTGTGAACATCAAACTGAACTGTCTTTCCAAACTTATTTAAGCAACATATATTTTTTATTTAATTTCCTTTGCTCCATTGCCATACTGATGAAACACTATCTCATTGAATTTAAATCCACATTTCTCTTGTGGTTCCCTGGAATAGATTAGCGTGTCAACGATTTAACTGTTATAACATTTTATTTTTAATCAACGACAGTGCCGGAACACCAAGGTTTATTTAGCTCCCATCACAGCTGGCCGACATCATTTGATTCATGAGGTCTTCATTCAGTGCACTGTGCCTATAGGGACAGTTCTCAGTTCACTATGTCATCTCTGTTCTCCACCGTAATGAATGGCCATTCTGTCCTGGTATTCTTAAATCTTCCATAAAGAGGACTAAACCACTGAGCCCCGGAGGTGACATGAGAATAGAATATATATATACATTCAGTCATTCACCCTTGCCCTGCTTGACCATGGGAATTCTCAAGCTCATGAAACACGGCGCCTCAAAGGTAGGATCTGTCATTTTTGCCACTAGCACTTGTTCAATCAAATCAATCATTTGCTGATGTTGTGAGGTACATGGGATCAATGGAGTTGTTGTCTTCCCCACCATGTGGTGTGACTCGTGTTATAAATCGTGTTCATGGACAAGTTATTTTATTTAAATTGCATACAGGTGACAATTCTTCGGAATGAAATTGCCACAAATAACATAACGATCATGCTAATTTACAATTATGGTTTTCCACATGTCCTAATTTTCCCGGGATTATAATGTTATTGACCGGGAATAAAATATAATCTTACTTCGGTTTCTTATACTGCTTTATTTTCTTCTTTCTGGATATGTATACCTTAAAGCAGAAATGCAGGCGGCTGTCAGTCTGCTAAGTGCATCCTCACCCACAACCAGTTTAGTTAGGCTAGAGGTGACATTCTTTTTCTTTTTCTTTTTTTGGTGTTTTGCGAAATGGGGGACGAGGAGGATGACAATACAAACTCGGACGAGCTAATACCAGCGTAAAATAAATGATTTACAAGTACAGCTCACACTGGGCGGAAAAATCTAATTTTTCTGAATGTGTAAGGTCCTGGAAACCCATGCAAAAACAAAGAAGCACCAGAGCCCTTGCCACAAAAATGTAATATGAAAGAACAAAAAGCAAGCTTTAGTTCAAAATTTCCTATCGCCTTACAGCCAGGAGTGTTTAGCTACAGAACTAAAACATACTCAGTATATATTTTTGTCTGTTGTGATGCATCAAATTCAGGCAAAGCCAGTTTATATCTAGCCTGGCTACGCCCGCCTAAGTACTTCCGTTCAATTTGAATTTCCCTTCAGTACTACGTCTGGGTCTGCGGTATGTTAGTGGGTTTTCTCCGTCCAAATTTCCTACGTCCAATCAGCGAACAGAGGGAGTGGCTGAGAACAATGACGTTAAAGTCAGCTCTCATTGATGGACATCTTCACGCACAGTGTTTGGTTTGTTTACAGCCTGCGTGCAACATGATTCCCGGCCAAACGTTAGCAATTGGTTATGGCAGATCCAGAGTGGCACTGGGCAGATTCAATAGTTTTAAACTTTATCAGACACCCACATTCAAGTGAGTTAACTTTTGTCAATAGTCAAGTCAAGTCAAGTCAAGTTTATTTATATAGCACATTTTAAAACAACAGTAGTTGACCAAAGTGCTGTACACAAATACAAGATAAAAAACAAAACAAAGAACAAGAAGGCTTAATATTGCATATTAGCAACAACAATGAATAAGATAAAATAAAATCTTAATCTGTATTAAAAGCCAATGTAAAAAAGTGAGTCTTTAGTTGCGTTTTGAACTGGTCTATAGACTGGGCAGATCTCAGACTCAGGGGGAGACTGTTCCAAAGATTAGGAGCGGCCACAGCGAAGGCTCTGTCGCCTTTTGTTTTTTGTCTGCATCTGGGTACATCCAGCAGCATCTGCTGATCTGACCGAATTTCTCTAGATGGAGCATGGATGCAGACCAGCTCTGACATATATTTAGGTGCCAGCCCATGTAGAGATTTAAAAGTAAACAACAGAATTTTGAATTTAATTCTAAAAACCACAGGAAGCCAGTGGAGAGAGGCCAGGACAGGGGTAATGTGGTCATATCGCCTTTTTCCAGTGAGGAGACGTGCAGCAGCATTTTGGACCAGTTGCAGGCGACGGAGCAGACATTGGTCCACACCAAAGTATAGAGAATTACAGTAGTCTAGGCGGGACATAGGCTGTATGTACTAAGCTGTGTGACGTACTTCCGGTTCAAATAATACAGCCCCGCCTGTTCCGGTCTGTGTTCATCGCGCTAGCCAGCTGACGTTGATGAACTTTAAACATGAATCAAGACCGCAAACATTTAAAAACTGTACATTTTCATTGGCAGGAGAAAACCTACGCCGAGCACTGCTGTGTCCCCCACTGTACAGCGTCAGCCAAATTCAACGGGGTATTACGTTTTTGGCTCGGAAAGCCATGAAAACTTAATACCCCGTTGAATTTGGCTGACGCTGTACAGTGGGGGACACAGCAGTGACTCTGCAGATGAAATGAAGTACGAGAATCTGGTAGGACCAGGCTAGATTATATCCACACAAAGTCCAATACTTCCAAGAAGACGAGGGGGTTGAATATGGATTATGGAATTTTACTAGGAACCCATTCTACAGCGGAGCTATCGACAAACTAATTGTAATTGTAAATAAAAATGGAGTCGGACAACGCATCGCAAAGGGCAACTGCACATGCAACTTGATCCAGAACACCCTGAAAATGTGAACTAAATTCTTAGTGCTGAAGGTTATGATGTTGAATCCATTGAAAATCTTCAGCCAATTCTCATGCTCTGCCATTAGAGTTTTGCAGGGTCACATTAATATCGGACAAAGAGATACTGAGGTACCAACCTGTTGGTTGTCTCTATTGCCTGCAATTTAGCGAATTTTGGAGTGTGAGCCTGCTCTAAACTGTTATTTTTTGTCATTGGGAAAGAAGGACCGCCTGACATTATCTGGAAGGTTTTATGCAAAAGTGGTGCTGATATGATGAGGATGATGCGATATTGTCAGAATGTTTCCTATTGCTCATGCACAACGTCATGCAGGAATTTGACAGCACAATTCAGAATTAGGAAAATTTTATTTGCTACTCTTCTGGATGTTCACGGAGTGATTGGCAGATTGCACATTCAATTCATCTCAGGCTAAGTTATTATTTATTTAGTTATTTAGCCCATCTGAGGCGATTGCATTGTTAAATCAATGAATTGATTCATGAGATATGTAAAGAAATGTAACAGCCTCCCCTCAGTCACTTCATCCTGGTGAAGGCCTCGAAAATATATTGGAAATTCAGAACAGATATTCATGCTCTGAACTACAGTGATGTGACACAGGGAACTAAAGACGTGATCAGCGGTGTGAGTCTGTGTGTCTAGCGATGTATACCTACCCATGAGAGTCAAGCAGCAGCACTTCTCTCTATATTGTCATTGTTTGGTCAATACTTCTAAACAAGAGACAAATAAAAAAGTACCATGCCCTAAACAATAATCAAACTAAAATGCCCTCAAACTGGAGACATGGATAATGGACAAAAATTGCTGTTTAACAGTATTGAAACCTCACCACTAGATGCCACTTCAAGCTGTAATGCACCTTTAATTTCCCTCATCACATGTGCTGTAAAAATGCCTCAACAGCGCTCCAATAGTGCGCTCCTCTGTTTGGTCATGGTATCAAACCCGGCCCCGTATCAGATTAACGGTTGTGATTCAAAAGTCTATGACACATATTAAGGCTATTGAAGGTTTAAACACAAAATATATTTTGACCAGCCACATTAAAGATGGGTTCAGCCTGTGATCGGTATGTATTCCTTCTCAATCAACCTGCTAAAGGATTTCAACAAAGTGTTAAGCACTGAAAAGAGACATGTCAACATCTGCTCGGCAGGCTGTCAACCGTGTGACCCCTACAAAGCCGCTTAGGGGGGTACAACCAGCTTTGTGTCAGGATGGATGGGGAGGGGAAAAGGGTCCCCCACTTGACACCTTACAGCTGCCAGCTTTCACGGATCACTGAAATGACACTAATTCCCAGTTGCATGCAGAATCATTTGTGGAAGCTAATTTACTTGATGCTAAATAGAGTTTCAGACTTAAGGCGCAGAAAGCGCTGTTTGACTGCTGGCCTTAAATGAGTCACCTTAGTATCGGCTTATACTCAGTAATGACCAACCCATTACTGTACTTCAGTAGTTAGCATTGCATGAATGCATCCTGATCTTGTGAGTACACATTCAGGTTCTCTCTGAATCAGTCTGGCCTTGAGCCCGTTAAAAGCCTTTCTCAACATTTCTAAAATGAAATGATCAGTCAGCACAAGGGGGAGGGAGTTCCAATAAATGACAAATACACCTTGTAAGTGTGGCCCTTATGTGGAATTGCAATTGCTCCCCAGCCAAGGCATGGCTGCTATTCATTGAGAACATGATGTGAAACACAAACTTGAATAATTGGATGGTCTCCCAAGGCTATGAAGTGAAGCCCTTAGAACACAATACGTGTGGCTGAAGGTTATCCTCACGGGACATTGAAAAGTTTAAGGCTTATCTGAAAGTCATACATTTGACAGCCATCATTTGAAAGCAGCAGCTGTTGTAGGAAGACAATAGTGGTTGTTGATTTTGCTTTATGTATGTTATTGAGATGCTTTCCATAATGGCAATCTTTGCCCTATAGTAGTTTCCGATACATTGTTACATTCAACAATGTATGCATAATTTGAAACCAAATAATTGTAAATGTCTGATCAATATATCAATACATAAAACCACTTGTAACACTGGAATTACTATCCTGAGTGATCATAGTACAGAATTATAATTGTGGTTGCATTTTCTAAGGCACGTGAAGCACTTAACATAGTTTGTATGTGTTTGGGGCGTATATAACACCTTAACCATTACCGGTGTGCAGCATCTAGCGACCCAGCAGCCAGTATGCGCCAGAATACTGGCTATCACAGTCTAGAGGCGAGGGATGTTGCAATCTAATTAGACACCAGTGGAGGATTAGGTGGCCAGGTTAGTAGAAGAGCCTGGGTGGAATTGTGACCAGGATACAAGGGTTAGCACCCCTACTCTTGCAACGAGTGTCCTGGGATCTTGAGTGACAGGCAGTAAGGACCTTGGTGAAACATCTCACCTGAAAGACGTTACCCAAGCAGAGGACAGACTCCCCATCTCTGTCTCTCTGGCATTGGGGATATAACATTGGTCTGAGAAATGAGCTCCCCCTAGTGGCCCTCCAATAGCTAGGTTTGGGTTTATGTAGCGCAGGGGTCAGCAACCTTTTCAACATGCAGTGCCAGTTTGACATTTTCTCGTTAATGAGTGTGCCTTAAGCAACAATATATAAAAAATTAAGCTGAATTATGACACAGCGACCAAAAACATTTCCAGAAGAACTGGAATTGTACTATTTCCATATAGTCCACAATCATGCATTAACATTTTAATGTTTTTTTGGTTGTTATATTTGCAACATGGGCTTACAAATTCCATGTGAAGGCGATGCATACAGGCCACTTGCAACAATATTTTAAATATTTTCTTCTCTGTTACTCACAACGTAGGTTTAAAAACTCTTAATTGATCCCATTTCAGAACACTGCTTTCTGTAACTAATTGAAACATATTTGCACTGGGAGGAAATACCCAAAACAGAATAAAGGGCAAAAAAAAATCGGTAGTAATGATTATCCTGCCGCATTGTGCTGTGAATTTTTTAAATAATAATAATATATTATTTTTTTTCAAGTGTGCCAATGAATATGCTGCCCCATGCCAGTGGTGGCACGCGTGCCTGGGTGGCCAATCCCTGATGTAGCGTATGCATGTTCATAGGTTAATGGGAAAAAACATGTCACAATGAGAGACAGAAAAGATACAGCTACAGATTCATACTAGAGAATAATGTTTGCATTCTGTCTTTTCAGTCTACCAACACTATAACTGATGGTCTCTATTTTAAGTCTCTTTTTGGCTTGCTTTAGCGGCATAGCTACATTTAATGTACACAACATAATGATGGACAATATCTAATAAAAGATAAATGTGAGTTGCAGATCAACTTAGCATGCTTTGATTCAAGAGTGTTGCCTTGATTCCTAGAACAACATTCAAGGTCGTCGCTCCCTTCTTAAATCCCAATAATGAGTTAGTACATGTTCAACATATTATCCCTTTTCTAATTCCTCAGAGGCCAGCAAGCATCTAGGTCCTTCGTTAGCAAACAGTTAAGGTTCACAAATGGTAACATTTGTGAACCCATGCCACCCATGCCGAACCCTTGCCACCCATGCCGCTCTTTCTAAACCAGGTAATTCAGCATCATAATGTGCTACTGATTATCGTGTTAATTCATTGGTTTTAATTGTGGTCATTCAAAATATTGAAGCACTCGCGGCTCCTCCACACGGCTTGCTAGCTCGCTGAAGGATGAGGACACGTGGCTGAAGTTTAATTGGAGAACCGGGTTTTATGACCCCAGAATACAGGCTAATAACGGGGTTGGAAGGGTGCCCAAAACAACCAAAAGGCTGGTAGCCAAAACTAGCTAGTTAGACAATAATTGGGGGTAACGTTCGGGTTGTCTCTCTACAGGCTCTCTTTTGTCCCCCATCCTTTCCCCTCCAACTCTCTGTCCCCTTTTCAGCCCCCTCCCCTTTTCTGAACCTGACCTGTCAGGTTCAGGGCAACATCTTCCCCCCATGATATCCTATTGAGTTTCCAATGTTAGTCCTGCAGGGTAGCTACATATGGCATAAGGCAACATGCCGTTGTGAATTTTGTCTCAGGCAGGATATCTTTCGAACTTTGAAGATGTTTTTCACCAAAAGCCTCTCAAGAAATGCCACTGTGACATAAAATGGACGCTACACGAAAGGCTTGAATGAGCCTTGAATGATGATAATTCTGAGTGAGTGCAAGAGTTTAACAACGCATACATATAATGCAGCCACTGCCCAATGCCCTTCTGTATTTGAGCACTTATTTTGAGGTTTTTATTTCAAGTTACTAATTCACGATTTAAGTTAAAAAGTTAAGTTAATTGAACCAAGATTTTCTTTATATGAAACACCATATACCCAGTGGATTTGTGAATGAAGATGAAAACTATGTGGAATGTTTGGAGTATCTACAAAGGCTTTCCATCACTGGGCTGTGGGGGATTGTATTGAGGTTACTGTGCCTCAGAAGAACAAACAAGTTTGCACAACAAGCTCCCAAATATATGAGCTACGAGTAATCATATTGACAATATGGTAATGAAACATCTGTATGCTCAACATCCATCACAGTGCCAAATTAAGCCTTTATAGGAGGCCTTTTATCGCTCTGATGTGATCGTAATGTGTAAAATGGCCCAAAATACTATATTAACTACTAATTCTACTAAATAATATTAAACCTCATCTATCCCATATTAACTCTAACTCTGTAGTAGTATGTCTTTTCTGATTGTAAGGATTGATTGCTCTCTGTCTCACCTGACCTGTCAGTCATGCCTCTGGTAAATGCCTTAATGGAAATGCAATGATAATGTGATTTATGAATGTATTCATAAACCAACTAACTGTATGTGTTCATAAATCGTGAGAGTCTGTGTGTGTGTGTGTGTGTGTGTGTGTGTCACACACACACACACGCCTAACACGCCTAACCCGCCTGTAGGGAAGGCCGCCCCTGTGTGTGTGTGTGTGTGTGTGTGTGTGTGTGTGTGTGTGTGTGTGTGTGTGTGTGTGTGTGTGTGTGTGTGTGTGTGTGTGTGTGTGTGTGTGTGTGTGTGTGTGTGTGTGTGTGTGTGTGTGTTGGCTGTTCCACAAAGTCACGCTCAATGAGCGAAAATAGCCTGGGACAAAAGAAAACGCACGCAGCACGTGTGTCGTATAATCAAAGATCTGTCACGGCAGACCAAAGAGATAGCGGGCTGCCTGCTTGCAGCAGCAGCAGCAGGGCGGACTGCTGAGAGAGCAATCACAGCTCCTACTCCCCGAGGTGGAACAGCAGTGATCAACGGAAATGAAGTAGTTCCACTAGTCATCGGGGAGCTCCCTGGTCCGCCCAAAGCAACGTGACGACTGCAGCACCGCAAGCTGCCACACGGGGAGCCCATGGGTCACTTCGCGGTCGACCAACCGAACTCCACAGAACTACTAAAATGTCAGGATAAGCAAAAGCCTGTTCTTGCAGGATAACTTACGGCCGGAAGATTAGACGAAAAAAACGTTCACAGAACATTACACCGGCTCGAGAAAGGGTGCAAGGGGAAAAATAAACCCTAGCAGTAGCACCCCTCTTACAATTCTACAAAGAATTTTTCTGGTTAACCATCTCGATTCATTTTTGTAGAAAAAAAACTCTGTGTTGGTATATCAACACTTGTGAGACCCAAGCACAACGGGTTTCAATTGAACTGTCAAAACGATTTTTGGGTTTTAATTACACTTGAATATTAGGTGTTATATTAGTTGCAAGAGGGCTAGAGAGCTAGATAGAGTGGCACATTGCTGTGGTTAGTTTTTCTTATCAACCAAGGCAGGGTCTCCTTCACCTTGGATGTTGTTGCTGGCTCCATCTCCCTCCACAAGTGAATGTGGTTTGTTTACCTCCGATTCGGAGGCCCTCCTTAGCCCAATCCGTCCCTCAGGGGGGGTGGGGGGGGGAACACATGTCACTCTGATGAATCTAGGACTCATAGTAGACCGTCAAAACGCAATAACAAATGTAGCACGATGATTCTGGAGGTGGCGAGAGGCCACGTGTGATTGGTGTGTGGAGCGTTGTAGTGAGGCGCGGTGAGGCAGAGCTGTTTACCCGTCTGCCTGCCGTTTTCCAACAAGGTCAAGGATGGCGAATGGATCACTGTTTGAGTGTCGTGTCTGTATTTATGAGTCTGGGTGTATGGTTCAACGTGTTATGGGATTTTTTTAATATCTGAGTTTCTCCACCTAACCAAACACAATAATGCACAGCAGGCGTGAGCGCGCGCGCACGCACACACACACGCACGCACGCACGCACGCACGCACGCACGCACACAAATGGCAAATGAGGAGCCAATAAATGAGAGAGGCAGGGCCAGACACAGGACCATTGGTGGATGTGTTTGTAGGCAGATGTGCTCTCTGATTGTTTTCTAACTCACCGTTTTATTGCCTCGCTTGGTGTTCTGCAATTTCACAGCCAAGGGTGTGCAGGCCCACTGAGCATGAATGAAGCAGACTATTGACCTTGCTTTGTTGGTCACCTGCGTTTGAGGAAGAGTCGCACTCAATAGAAAAAATAATTAGAAAGCAAACACAACATTTCACAGAACGGCAATGTCTTCTGATTTCAAGGAGTTGCAGTATGGACAGTAGTCTGTGGAAACTGAATAATGGATGAAGAAATTATTCAGGTGGATAGTTCTTTTTTTCCTTTGAACCGGTTTAAAACCAGACAGTGGAAAGCTTGCTGAGTCTACTTCTTAACTCATCTCTGTCTATTTCACATGGTGTGCCAAAAAAAGTCACATAGGTGAGCTGACGACCGAGGTAGCCTACAGAAAACCTTTTTCTATTTCGTTACTTTGCAAGTTCAAGGAAAAAGGTTGACGTGAATTTAAAGCAAAATAAACACATTGTCCACCTATACTTCATAGGTAGGCTCATGTTTGTCATGTGCCTTGGGAAAAAAAATGTCCAATCATTGACCTGCACCTATGGAAAATAAGGACGGCCAAATACAATCGTCAAAGCGTACCGACATTGTTTAAGTCATGAAGCCCTATTTTGGTAGGGAAGTTTGTTGTAGGATACTTGATTCTCAATGTTATTGTACCATTACTTAGAAAATAACATTTACATATTTGTGTTTTTTGTATTTCCGCCATCTGTAGGTAACAACTATTTTCTGTGCTTTTACCCTTCATGAGTATTTCGATAAAGAACTATTTCTTCTTGGAACATTTTGCTGACCTTAAGCCATATGGGTGCCTTCAGCCAGTGTATTACACCCATCAAAAATGGCCATGATTGTGACCCCAGCCCGACAAAGAATGACTTATCTATAGACTATACAGTTGGGAATATCGGAAGGGATTTTCTATATTTTGCCAAATTGTTGTCCTCTCTGTAGGAGATGGTGTTTAACTGCACTTTGAAGGACTTGAATTGCTGGGAATGGAAAATGTAAGCTTTCAAACATGACTGAAATGAGCTACAGCGGAACAACAACAGCAGCTAAATCCTTTGGACACAGAACTAAACAACTGTCGAACAATATTTTCTTTATTCTTTAGCTCATCATCTTAAGTGCGAGCTTGTGTAGCGCCCTGTTTGGCCCTATGAACAGAAGCAAAGAGTCCAGTCAGTCAAAGAAACTATACAACAGTAAAAATAAATCAGGACAAGGGAACCAAATATTGTTTTTATATCACTGCATATTGGAATAGTATTGGAACTTTCTGACACTGGGAAGCAGACAATAAAAGATAAATACCACATTCCTCCATTTTACAATTTGTAAAGTATTTTATAACATTTTACATTTCTTAAAGTTAAATATTTGTTGAACTTTGGTTAGAATTCTATATTTGCTGTCTTCTGGGGAAACGTCGAAACGTTTTCACTTTAGCTATGACATTGGAAATAACACAAGGAATAAAAATCAATGACCATGACTCGGTCGTCCCGTGTTTTTATTTCGCTCAATCTCGAATGCTTCAATTATTACATTATTCATGTATTTTGTATTATGGTTACATAAGAGTTCTCTAAGCGTAACCAAGCATTACTATTTGTTCGCTGTTTAAAGCCTATATCTTATTTAGTGTTGCTGTTATTTATCTTCAGGATGGTATTCAATAAATGTTTTGAACTAAGCTCCAAGCTTTTGCAGTTGTTCGAAAGAACACCAGTGCCCTCTGTCAGTCTCTTTTGGAATACCTTTTGTCTGCATCAAACAACTCAATTATATTCTTTCTATACCATTAATTTGTTAAAGACTTATTCAGCGAGCAGTTGATGTTGACCTTTCTTGAGGTCCTCAAATATGAACAAATTGTCAATTACTGCTTAAGATCAGCACATTCATAGAATCAAAATGAGTCAGAGGTTTGAGAAAATAGTTTTGTCAAGATTTTCTAATTTTTTTGAGGTTAATTAGTCTCGTGATATTTTTTATTTGCCCATCGTAATTGCATTTTTAATAAATCAAGGCAATTACACACTAAAGTTTTAGGAGCAGAGGGTGTTGTGGTTGGTGAAAATGTTATATTTTTTAAGAAGATTGTTCTAATAGAGCAAAGCAGTGGATGATTACATGAGTGAATGAGTTAGCCTATTAATTATATTAATATTTGTTTCAAAATTGAGCGAGTAGACCTTACTACAACTGTCAGTTTGGCCTTCAGGCAGCAATGTCCATTACGTATCGTAGGAGGGCGCCATAGTACAAAGAAACTTGAATTTGAACGTTTGCTGAACTTCAAAATGTATGGACGGTAATGACAAAGGATTAGCCTATACGATTGCTGTCATCGTTAAGGTTTATCATACCCTTTAAAAAATAATTAGCAACGATTATAAATAGTTATTATTTGACATATTAAGTATATAATGTAGACCTAAAATGTCCATATATATGATACTTGCTTAGACTATTTTATCCAACACTCAAACAATCGGTTGAATTTTTGGTCGAATTAAACAAAGTAGGGCTGCGACATCTCCTTAACCCCAAAGATTAATTCGTGCACGTTTCCAAACCCTCCATGCGGTTTTTAATCCGCGCTCATTAGTCTACACTGTAACCTAATCGATGTGTCGAGCAGAGGGCTGATGTGCGGCGGCTTGTCTAGTCCACACAGATCTTCTTCTCTTGTCAGACAAGTTCCCAGAATAGAAACTCGGGGTGGCTGGTCTTGTCTGCCCTGCTTTTGGCGCTGCTTCGAAGATGGAGGAAGTAACCGGTGACGGATTGACCAACTGTTGCTGCTGCTGCTGCCGCTGCTGTGGAAACAACTCCAGCCCTGAGGTCTGGCGTGTTGTAATATAATAAGTCTAGCCTGCTCCAGACCAGACGTGTGTGTTCAGTCAACAGCAAGTTCGCCAAGAAATCTTAGCAGATGGATTTCTATAAACTCCTCCGTTTGAAGGTAAATAACTGAAGGGATGCATCATGTGCATACACGCAAAAATGTGTCGCTAAATGCATAAAATAAATGATCGCCTAGTCGCTGCTGATGTAGCCTATACTATACGGTCTAATCGGTGAGGTAAGCCATCGGTCATCAGCTGACTTTTAAAAGACGGGCGGTGGGCGCATGTCTTCAGCGAGGAAGACAGGTGCTTCTCACGCCGATTCATGGCAGAGTGGCCGGACATGCAGTCTGGACTGCGGTGATCGGAAAAACCTGTTGAACGTCTGCGGCACCGGTCAGTTTATTGTGTTGCTGTTGTTTTTTAACAAAAATAAGCCATTAACACTGCAGATGTAACCACGTGTGTGTGAGTGTTTCAATAACTCAACGATGAACTCTGATGCTTCCCCCCCCCAGTGCCTGTATGGTGTCAGGGCTCCAGACGTGACGCCTAATTTAGCCACGTTGAATCGTTTACTTAACCTACCTTCAAACCTGCCTACCCACCGGTTTCCCAATGCTTCAGTCGTCAAAATTGCCCTGGCAGCTCCCTACCTCCGCTGAGGCTAATTCCTTAGGAACCGGTGGATCCAGTTTGATCCATCCCTCTTTCTTTTGACGATTCCTTTTTAGTATTTTTTTTTTCCTGACCTGTTGAGTATACCTTGTAGACGAGAAAATAGAGACGAGATTCGTAGGCCTGCTCTTTTAACAATCAACAATATGAAACGCTGAGATTAAAACCAACACTTTGGATTAGAGGTTGTAGGGTTCTGTGCTTGGATCGGTTGGCGGGTACGCGAAGGAGGTAACAAAGCAGAGAGAGGCCTGTAGTAACTTTTATGAGGTTAGAGAGCCTACCTCTTCCTAGACCTTAAGTGACTGACGTTTTGGTGGTATTGTTGAGCATTGGTTTTTTACTACCTCCGTCCTAGATAAATCAACAAATTTCTTCATATTTTGACAGTATTCGAGATTTTGCTGAAATATATATATTTATATATTATATATATATATTTAAAGGTCTACTCTGTTTTTTTTTTTAAGGAAGTGGGCTGTGCTTGAATATCAGTAACCACGTCCTCGGGGAGACACTCATAAAGGTATTTTATGTTTTACTTTCTGTCTGCCTGTCTGCCTTTTTCGTTTTTAGTTCACAATATATCTATCTATCTGTATACTTATCTATCTATATATGTGTGTGTGTGTGTGTGTGTGTGTGTGTGTGTGTGTGTGTGTGTGTGTGTGTATATATATATATATATATATATATATATATATATATATATATATATATGAATATATATGTATGTATAAGGATGTATATAAGGAAGGATGTATGTATATGTACATTTATGATTTAAAAAAAGGCCATTACAATCAGTAGAAAACAAAATCACATCAAATCATGCAACACACTGTCAATAGATTATTGCTGTATTGCTTGCAAAATGTGTCTCAACACAGATTAATCTATACTTGTGTATGAGATTTGGTTATTCACTGATATTTAGACTAATGAAAATTGCATTGATCTCAAAGTGTTTTAATGCACTAAAACATTATACAGTGCATATATATATATATTTTATATTATATTTGTTTTTCTTTCTTTCATTTTGCTCTCACGTTACACTTGCATGCTTGGTTAAATTTACAGCTCAGTATGAGGAGGCATCAAATGGCATTTGTAAGTGGGCCTGTGAAGCACCTTTGAAATGTTCACTGTAATAATGGCTATGAATTTTTGTATGGTGGTTATATATGCTTATCCAAAATATTGGAAAAGATGATAGTAGCATTTAAAGAAGAGACAATTGGCTTCTTAATTGGCTATCATCTATCTCTATTATTTATTTTTCTTTATTTGATTTTATCATAAAATGGTCACATGGGCTTTATATATATTTTGTGCTGTAGTGCCACACTCTTAAAAGATGACTGATAGCAATCCATGCATATCAATGTATTGTTAAATGTCTGCCTAATTATTGAAAGCCACCCCCCTCAATTGTTACATATTATATCTGACCTCTTGAACGGAATGTATTTTATTAATACATAATCGTTAAGATTCTCATAAACAGAATTTGGCCATCTTAAAAAGAAAGGGAATATGGGTTTACAAGTAACAGTAATTTAAATAGAACATAGTTGTCACTTCTCCAATATATCAAACCCCTGTTTGTAAGTAAAAACCAATCAACAGCAGTTCGGTGTTCCTCATAAGCATGACTATCATTAATAATCATAAGCATTACTCATTTCTAATGTTATGATGTTTTCTTGAAAGTATTATATCTACAAAGGGCAAACATAACTTCAACATTTCAATGCTCGTCCTTGTGATATTTATTTAAATAAAAATAAGTAAAGTAAGAAGGCAAGGCAACTTTATTTATGTAGCCCATTTCATACACGAGGCAGACTCATAGTGAGCAGTAAGTTACTTGCTATTCATGCGCAACTCATTATAAAACTCTCAATTAGTTCTTCAAAGTTCAAGTTCAGAAAAGCTTTATTAAAAAAATGTAACTCTCTCAAGGGTGAGAAGGGCCATTGGGTGCTATCTGGGTGACCGTTCTATATTTATTAATTGTATTTATTTATTCATGTTTTATCTCTGCAGCGCTTCAATAGCAATGGAACCAGAGGTCCCTGTTGCTTACAGTGCAAGTAAGCCCTGTTATCTTTAATATCTTATGCCACATTCTCTGCTTCCTTTATGCTAAAATATATCAAAATAGTGCATGCACATCTTTTCTCAAATCAATTATCCCAAAAAACAAAACATGTATGCATGTATGTATGTATGTATGTATGTATGCATGTACAGTATGTCGAGGGGAAAAAGTACTATTTTCATGTACAAGACAATCCCTAAATGTACATTTATAATCATAGAAACAGAACTAGACAAGACAGGACAGGGGTTCAGCAATAGCAATGATAACATTATTCTCTTGAATATATTCTCTTTATTGATCCGATGATGGCGATCCGAATACATACATGCCTATTCGAATGCACAAGAAGTAATACGCAGTTAAAGGGATTTCCCCCCCCAGGGCCGGCTCCTGTTGAACTAATGTTGTAGCGCCCGCTGGGTTAGCGTCCTGCTGTATCATGAAAAAGCACTGCTGGATCTGCATGCTGTCTAGCGCTCTGCCCTTCTGCTGATTTCCTTTACAAGCCGTTGTCTCTGTGTTTTGGTCTCTTAGCCTCTTTGCATCTCGACTGCATCACCTACAGCCCCTCTTTGTAACTTTCCCTGCGTGCGTTAACTTTGTTTTAAATGTATGTGAAGTACGAAATGAAAACCTTCCACCACGACTCAATCGACTCAGGGTGACCTGCCCTCCGTTTGAAATTGGTCTGTAGCGACCAATAGCGATACAATACAATGAGAGGACGTGATATTCTGACTAAAGTTATTCAGAGCTGAAACCCATTTCCTTTTTGACTAGTGTGACAAATGAAAGGTATATCGCTATTAGCTGACATGGTGGCTACTTGTTTCATAGTTGTTAGGTTTGTTTTAGTCACTATTGTGTCGACAACGTCAGTCACCGTCTTTCCTGTGCTAACTCTGCACATGATAGGTAGAGCTAGTGTTATAAATGACATAGTTTTGCATGAATGCAGGTTGATTGTTCCCGGTCTTCTGAATGTCCAATACTGCGAAGAGTTTTATGTCATAGTTAAGAAAACAAATGCTTCGTGGAGGGTGTCTCTCATTCTCTCTGAGAGCAGCGCATCTGAGGTTGCGATGAAAAATTGTATGTAGCACTGCCAACATTGCATTATCGACAATTATGAATGAGTGAAAACAGTTTTCAATTAATGAAGATAATTTTATTTAAAAAAAGTTATCAAGGTATTCTGTTAATGTTGTATTGCTTTTACCAAAAGTAAGTCTGAAGTAAGCTTACTATCATTTTATAATGCTTTTACACAGAGCAGCAAAATATTATTTTTTGTAAATTATAAGGTGCAACATCATTAATTAAGCTTATAAATAAAACTATTGCATTAACAAAGGCATATTGAAGTCGTTTTCCTTAGATCAACTCAATGATTCACAGTTTCAGAAATATATGTACTCAGTGCTTGGTGCTAGTACTTTCTTTCTCACCACTGGTCACACACACACACACACACACACACACACACACACACACACACACACACACACACACACACACACACACACACACACACACACACACACACACACACACACACACACACACACACACAGCAATTGACACAGATATCCAGCCCCAAACATAAATGATTCAACATCTCTAACTGGTTAATGTCCATTATGTGTTCCTGAAAACCTTCTGGGTGCAACAAGGATAAAGCTTTGTGTGTGTGTGTTTCCGTGCTTTTGAGCATGCTTACATGGATGTGTCTTAGTGAGTTGTTTTGGTGTGACTTAAGGCAGCGAATGAGTTGGACAGGAAAAACCAGATCCAGGACTGTGCAGATCCATAAAACCATAACCTGTCCTGTACCCCTCACGCACACAAAGGGAAACAATCCAGTCACACATTGAGCTCTAATCTCTACACATATTTTTTCCTTTCCTGTGTGTTTTCACAAATTAATGCAAATATGTGTTAGGGTGCTTATATGCATTCAGACCAAGCTGTTTTTCTGTCTGCATGCCCTACACCCACCAAACACAGGAAAAAATGTAACTGTATACTGATAGGCTACTCATTGATTGGATACGTGTGTGGGTGTGGGTGTGTGTTGTCTCATTTTATAGCCTTTCGTGGACTTAAGGTTATACTGTGTTTATTTATGTATTTATTTAGTTATTCTTAACATAGAGGGACAAACGCTTGACATTGTAACTCCAGTAGGCCTACCAATTACCAGAATGTGTGGGACTGCCAATTCAACATGCACTCCGACTTTATACAGCCATCTATTGCTATCAATAACGTATCATTAATAATTAGCTCAATCATGTTAGAGTAATAAACATGCATTTCTAAATTAGTAAACATGATAACCTAATTATGTCATTATCATCAGAGGCAATCAATTAACTAAAACGTTTTGTAACCCACATGCCAGTAAGCTCCAAATCTCCATCTACACAAATGCTTACATTTATGCTCAAGAAATACACGATAAACTCATTCTATTAAAGTATTTTCTTATGACGGATCAGGATGTTTTTGAAATTGTAAGCGCACTTGTGTAGTGATAAAACGACATAAACTCATGTTTTCATCAACTAATCCCATTGCGGTCTTAAAACGTCTATCAAGGGTAAATCAGTAAATAGACCATCTTTAAGGTGTGATAGAACAACCGTCTCGGCTGGTGGGGCTGCTGTCAACTTGCACTCTACAGTAATGGAAAATCCCTCATGACAAATCTGGGACACTCCTGTCTACCGGACGGCAATGCCAACTGATCGGCGTTCGGTCACCTGAGATTTTCCTCTAACCTCCGACAACGTGTAACCAGAGCCGCAAGGGCCACGGGATTCTTTCATGGACCACGTCTCCCAGCATGCATCACTCAGCAGAGCAGGGGAACAGTTTCTGAAGAAGAAGCTGTCACATTAAAGGGGAACATTGGAACATAGGCCAGACAATCCTTATGTAATTTTGATCCACCTCGTGCAGTTCTGGAGCGCGACGTTTTCTAATTTATTGCCAAAAAAATAAATAATTGTGACCACGTATATCAATAAAAAATGCTAGATTTAATGCTGCTATGTATACATTCTCCTGTATAAGTCTAAATTATTTCAATGATTTAGCCACGATGCTGCATCCTTTAGGAACTAAATACACAGTTATTTGGTTCCTAAGGGATCCAACACCTCGGCCTGGGAGGTGAGAAGCGCGTTCCCCCGTCTCCTCCGTATTGTTCCGTTGACCCCGTTGAGGGGTGTGTAACGGGATAACGGGATTGGGTTTGTCGAGCCCTTTAGAGTGGACGCATGTGAGGCTGGACGTATGCTTTCCACCGCCTTTTAGCCGGCTACTCACTGGAGGAGGAGGAGGAGGTGGCAATCTGATCCTGGGGGTGAGGGACATCGTAGGGATCCCGTGGCGTAGTTGACTATCTGAGAGCTGCCTGACCAGCGACCATGACCTCCCTATCGGAGCTATCGGACCTGTCCGTCATGGGACTGCTCGGGTCGGCTCCAGAGGGAGAGGGCGACCTGCGGAAGGGAGTTTGAATTGTAAAAGAAAAGCACTGCTAGTGTGTGTGCGTGTGTGTGTGTGTGTGTGTGTGTGTGTGTGTGTGTGTGTGTGTGTGTGTGTGTGTGTGTGTGTGTGTGTGTGTGTGTGTGTGTGTGTGTGTGTGTGTGTGTGTGTGTGTGTGCATATGCATGTGTGTGAAGAGAGAATAAACGATATGGACGGATGCTAGGTATGAAAGGAGTTTGATTTGTAATAGAGAAGCACTGCTAGTGTGTCTCTGTGTTTGTGTAGGTGTGTATGTG
Source organism: Gadus chalcogrammus (assembly GCF_026213295.1). NCBI lineage: Eukaryota > Metazoa > Chordata > Actinopteri > Gadiformes > Gadidae > Gadus > Gadus chalcogrammus. Next base: position 10,096,240 of record NC_079431.1, read on the forward strand.
TCTGTGTCTATGTCGGTGTGTGTTGTCGTGTGTGTGTGTGTGTTTGTGCATATGCATGTGTGTGAAGAGAGAAAAAAAGGATATGGAAGGAAACTAGGTATGGATAAAGAAAGAAAGAGAGAAAGAGAGAGATACTTTGTATGTTTTCTATGTACTTGTGACGTCCAGTGTAGTGCAATGCGTTGACGATCTGTGTTCCCGGTGCTCTCTGTGCCGCTGCCATCTGTCTCCCAGGTAACGGCCAGTGCTCTCCCAGGAAGGAGAACTCGAGAATGCTGGTGGACCTGTCGTCGAGCAGCAGCAGCACACCCAACGGAAAGGAAACACCCCAGGGTCCTAAGTCCCCCGGGGGTAAGCACTCAATACAAGCACCTTTTTGGTTTGAATGCGAAGGGATATGCAGACAGACACTCCAGTCAGGACCGGTATGTAGACGTAGTCACATGGACACACTTAGACGGACACACACACTGTATATATGTCATGTCTATGTACACATGCAATCATTAACATACCACTACAGAGCCACATACTTTAAGATACAGTGATTCATAACGCACCCACACATATGAATATAAATATCTATAACAACTAATAGTTTGACATTTATTTCGGAGAAAAAACTGTAAACTGTTTTCTATGATTGTTATGCAGCCTGCCTTCAAGCACTTTGTCCAAGCAGGGTACTTATTATCGAAGCATATGTTGTCTGTTCGTCCTCCCTTGGTCAAGTTGTACTGAACATGAGCACATATGTATATCGAGTGAGGCCGGTGGTTTTCAGTGTTGTGGCAACCATTCGGTTCAGCCCGGTCTGACCATGCTCCGAATGGTATCGCTCTAGGAGGAGAAAGAGATGCAAAGGGGGGGGGGGGGGGGGGAAGGAAGCGCAAGGACAATCAGATCCGCTCCCGTGTTGCCAGGAGACAGCTTTCAAAGACGGCTCAATTGCTATTGCTGTGTCGTTATCCGGAGAGGTCCTTTTAGTGCAACTCCCCCACCACCCAACCCTGCCACAGAGACGCACAGAAAAAGATGAGCTGTGTTGAAGAAATGGTCGGTCTGTGTCATCTGTGGGAGAGTCAGGATATATTTTTTAAAGTAACAGAACCACCGTTTTTGAACAGAATTAAGTCTCTACAGCCGTCAGGGGCGGAGGCCTAAGGTGCAAGGATCCCCAGCTCTCCAGCCGAGAGGTAACCAGCTTGGGGTCACCACCAAAGTGCTATGAGGCTTCACCTCAAATTAACCATGTGTTTACAGTTCTAAATGATAGTCCCCTATGATGGAAAAGCTCCGAAGCGTCTCTACCACTTGTAAAATACGCTGTGTGTTGTGTTTGTGTCCACCACAAAGGATAGGTGTGTGTGCTTTCGATATGATTTCTTCATCGAGAATACTTTCCCGGCGCTTTAATTTACACAAATCCTGTCCACACCTTGTGTGCAGGACGCACTCCTGTCGCCACCCATGCACACACACATACCTGTTCTCTCCTTTCTTTTTCTATGGCTCCTCCCCCGCCGCCACTCATCTAGCCGGTCTCTTACCCTCACCACACTCCGGGGGGGGGGGGAATACACAGGGCCACAATCACCTGTCACCCGTGCTGCGACACTCCCCACCTCGAAGGACTCACCACTAGGAACCTGACCAGCCTGTTTCTCTCCCTCCCATTGTCTGTCGCTCTATCTGTCGGGCCTTCCGTCCTTCTGTGCTTGCCTTTACGCGTGTCTCTCCTAGGGATCGACCGATATGGATTTTTTGGGATTTTTTAGGGCCGATACCGATTTTTTTCATCAGCCTTAGCCGATAACCGATACGCCGATGGCGATTTTTCTTGAGCCGATATTCGGAGCCCATACTACCCTGGAAATCCAGAGTTCTCGCAAGAGCATAATTTGAATTTGCTCAGCGAGTCACTCTGGGAACGAGCAATAGACTTGTGTATATTCTAGGCCTCCCCTGGCCCAGAACATTAATCAATAGAATCGATGTACCAATATAGGCGGGCCAAAAGCGTTGCTGTTTTACCGACCGGATACTTATCTATTGGTTAGCTCCACTGGTCTGGATACGTCACCCCTTGTATTCTTCTGATTGGTCGTAGTGTTATCCAATGGGTGTTATCCAGTGATATTTTCAAATGCATGCTTGCTGCCGCCCCCCGAGTTGGGCCATTTTCATTACGCCAAACCCTACAGCTTTCTAGTTGTGGTGGTGTGTGTGTGTGTGTGTGTGTGTGTGTGTGTGTGTGTGTGTGTGTGTGTGTGTGTGTGTGTGTGTGTGTGTGTGTGTGTGTGTGTGTGTGTGTGTGTGTGTGTGTGTGTGTGTGTGCGTGTTTGTTTCTTCGTCCGTTCTACCTGACATTTGCCCGTGTGTGTGTGTGGGTGCAAACCTGTCTGTGTGTATGAGTATTTGTGTGTGTGTGTGTGTGGTGTATGTGTGTTTGCGTGTGTGTATGTGTGTTTGCATGTATGTGTTTGCATGGTGTTGGTGTACCCTTCGTTCTTGGTTTTGGCGAGTTCATGGGCTATTCTGGACCAGTTGCATCTCAAAATAATATGCTCCTACCATTGCTATCAATACTGATATTACTATCGGTTTACTTTCTACAGTCAGCACTGCTATTGCTTTCTTTCCTTACGTCAGTACTGCTATTGCTGTCTTTCCCACTATCAGTACTGCTATTTCATTCTTTCCCTGCTACTGCCTTTTGTTTAGCCCTCAATTTTAAAACGGAAAATAACATGATCAGCGTCATTTATTATTAATGTTTTTTTGGGATATGTTCTAGGGGTAATATGTTAGAGGAACAGGGACAATCCATAAAATTGTGCCAGGATCAACAGAGCTATTGGTAGACCGATGTTTTATTGGGAATCGAGATGTCTATGGTCTCACCACAAATACCTTTTGAGTGGTGGTGGTAAAGCCACCTTCTATCCAATACTTTATCCGACTCACCCATCAGTTTTCGTTTTTCCATTTTTCCGTCTCCTACAGAACCTGCAATTAAACAGGAGCAGGAGGAGGAGACGGTAGATGGAGACGGTCAGAGAAGCCCGGATCCGGAGGGGGCGGTTCCAACGGAGGACAGAGAAACAGGTTCAGAGGAGGTCACGACGGCCAGCCCTAACAACCTAGAAGAAGGACTGGATAGGACTGCTGATCAGCTACTTAATGGTATGGGATTCTGATTAGCACTATACTATGTTTAGAGTCTTAGTGAACAGCTGGAATTAGGAGAATATGAGCTAAAAAAAAAGAGTGTTTTGGGCCAGGTGTTATAGGAAGGAGAGGGCGTGTTATCCCTATGGTTACGACCAACGTCATTTTTGTGATACTTTTGGAGTGCCATCGTTGTTTATAGCCCTATTTCGGAAACAAGATTCAACATAAACGGCTGGCCAGTTGTAGCTCCACACATCCACACACACTTCGCCGCCGTTGTCCCTTGGTCATGACGTGCCTACGTCACGAAAAGAACGCTACCTCTGTTCGGATCACGTTGGAATGTTGACAACGTGGAGTTGGTTTACGGAGACTGGCTCTATTTACTTTTACTTATTATTTCTCTGGCAATCTTAGTTCACAGTACCGGTGCAAAAATGGCAAAGATTACTATGTCAAAGATCATATAAGACATATAACCATGATTTAAACAAAACAAAAAAATATTAGGTAATCATTAGCCCTCTAAAGAAGAAATATCAATGTTTACATAGGTAAAAAAATTATATATTTTGCATTAAAAAATCGAGTTATATATGTGTATATATTTCAATATATTATATATTTTGGACTCTTGTGTTCTTGTGTAATTCTTTCTCTTCCTTAATTTATACTGCTGTCCTGTACTTACTGCTGTGACACACACTTCCTTATGCGATACTTAGTTGCTACAAGGAATCGACTTTATAATTGAATACCTGCAAAATTATTAATCTATTTTTGGCAGTGGGGTGGAGTGCAATAATTATCTGGGGAAAAAGCCCGAAAAAAGACCTTCAAGGAATCCCCCGTAACCTGTTCCCTGACTCCACCTCAACCGAGACTGTTCCAGTTGTCATGGCGTTAGCAGCGTATTTCTTGTTATCTAGTGGCGGAAGATCGCGATGCAACGATGCAACAGTTGGACAAAAGCAGTGTTTTTTTCTTAAAACAAAACAAAACAGTTCCCTGGATACAGAAGTGACCATGTAGGGATTGGATTGAAAAACAAAATCTAAATAAGAATTAGTATAATCAAGATCTTTGTGTGTTAAATGGTAGAGCTAATTCATGAGTCCAGTGAAATGAGATGGCCACGTCAAAGGTGTCCGTGTTCTGGAACTTTCACTGAAATTCCAAACTGAGGACCATATGATATCACATTGCGGTTCGACATCCATATCAATAACAATTCTGACCTTCATTTGAACAAAATGTTCCAGCTTAGTGAACAATCAGCAACGTCTTAGAAAATACTCTCTCATTGAATCAGTCAAACTAGTTCACATTCATGATTGAACTCAATTCTAATATCCTCCTTCAAACAACTATCCAACAGCAGTCTTACATAACCTATGTTTCACCTTTCATGCCACGTTATTTCCGCCCATTTTGGCACCAATCACAATCCCTGCGATCGCTCTTCTGTGTTCCTTCTCAAGGTTATTTCCTTGATATATAGCGGCGTTTTCCCCCTGCTCTCCTCGATGCCATTCGGGGTGTTGTACTGTAAAACGTGGCCCTCGAAGCCCTTTGAGACTGCAACAGTGATCAAGGTCTAAACACAAATCCAACAGACTTGACCTGAATTACCTTTGACCGATTGTTGGGCCCTTGTCCCCCCCCCCCCATTCCCTGCAGGGGACAGGCCCTTCCAGTGCAGCCAGTGTGGCGTGTCCTTCACCCAGAAGGGTAACCTGCTGCGCCACGTCAAGCTCCACACAGGCGAGAAGCCCTTCAAGTGCCCCTTCTGCAGCTACGCCTGCCGCCGTCGTGACGCCCTCACCGGCCACCTGCGAACACACGCAGGTGAATCTCACTGATTATACCCCCGAAATCACAACACACACCGTTTTTATCTTTTTGGGGCCATTTATCTCAAAATCATCTAAAATATTAGTCTGAACAATTAGTCCAGCCTCCCGCCGACCTCTGGTTCAAAACCCGAGGCTACTGCCAACCCCACTCAAGAAATAATAATGTCCTTTATTTATATTGTACATGGCTCATATCCATTGGTGAATCCATTTCTCTGATATATAATATAACAAGGCCACACAGACAACTAAAAAAGATATTAGTGAAAAGGTTTTTCTTCCCTTCAATGTTTTCCTTTATTAGACCTATCATAGATTCATTTACGTATCACTCTCTCCTAAGCTACCTTTCTCAACTATTCAGACTTTATATAGAAGTTAAAAATATCAAAAATCGATATTGATGAAGAAATATTTTTCTTGTATGCGCTAAAATGAAAAAGGTCAGTTCGAGTCTACGGTTGGAAATCTTTGCTATGGAAGCGTCCATAGCAAAAGTCTGCAAATCATTGCAGCAGTCTGCGATTCCGAAATAATGGATCGCAGGAGGTGGCTATCAACCAATCAGAATCGAATATTCAACCAAGCCGTGTAATAACTAAATATATCAGACTCCAAACATAAACTACCTTGCAAGCATGTCGCTTTGTTCCAACACGTGATCCCAAGACCCTTTGTCTTACAGATTAGATAAATAGTTGTCTGCAGCACGGACCACAGGCAAAAAAAAGTGGGTGTGTGTGGTGAGTGTGGCTGCTGCTGTTTCCGCTCACATCATCCCCCGATCACATCAGCGAGATGGGCCCCCCCTCTTCACTGGTAACCTTTGAGATCTGGGTTAGACGATTACATCCTTCCTGCCCAAAAAATGTCATTTTTTTCCTTGTGGGCCAGGTTCTTGTACATTGCTGTTATTTGTGTCCCTGCTCCGTGGGAAGGCAGGCTTGGTGTTCGCCTCGTGCCCACTGCATCCGTCCGTTGACTGATCCCCATTGACTTTGAATGGGAACGGACGCGCAATGCATTGTGGATCAGTGCGCTGAAGGCTCCGTCAAAAAGTTGAAAAATGTTCACCTTTTTCAGCAGCGACGGATCTGTCACCCAATCAGATCACGTATGCAAATTTAAGCACTGTGACACTACTCGCGTCACTACTACTACTAAGCGTCTTAGAGTACCATATTAAGCGCTATATACATTTCATTTATTATCATTATTATTATTACTCGGGCTCTGGCGACCCTGGAAAGCTCCCCCATCCGTCAGCCATGCCTTCTGAGTCCTTTGACTGACGGTGCAGTGGGCACGATGCGCCCTCTGCTCCACATCGATTAGAACCCTTACTGAGATCCTGGTAGTCATATCATCCGGGACGTTGTTCATCACAATGTTGCGACAGAAAACTTTGTTGGTCTCTTTCCCTGGTATTATTATATTATTATTCCCTATATTATTATTATTATTATTATTATTATTACTAGTAGTAGTAGTAGTTGAAGTAGTATTATTACTATTACTAGTATTCTGACAAATGCACTAATTGTAAGTTGCTTTGGCTAAAAGCCTCTTCTAAATGCCGTAAATGTAAATGTCTGAATGTAGTAGTATTATTATTATCATATTAAATTAAATTAAAACAACTTTATTCTTCTATTCTGAATTGTGCTAACTTGGTACAAAGTTACAATGAGCTCAAGAGAGAGAGAGAGACAACATACATAAATTAAAGGGTCCACTGGTTTAAAGAAGCAAAGTGAGTGATAAACAACCAAATTACAATTGTCCATCATGGTTGTCACATACACGTTGCTTATGAGTGTTTCTCAAACCATTTCCCCAGGTATACACCTGTGTAAAATGACAGGGGATCAGTCCACTGACATTGGCTACCAGGACAATAGTGCTTTAGATAGGACTGTCTGCGGTGGAAGGATTACTCATCGCGTAGTGGCGAGACAGACACTGGCTCCCACTTACATTAGTCAAATGCAGACCAGTAGAGTCAGCAGCACTATTCATCTACATGATTAAGAATAGCTACCGAAAGCAATTCCTAGACCGTCATCTAATATCTGCATACAGTGAAGGCTTGAGGGGTGTGTGTGTGTGTGTGTGTGTGTGTGTGTGTGTGTGTGTGTGTGTGTGTGTGTGTGTGTGTGTGTGTGTGTGTGTGTGTGTGTGTGTGTGTGTGTGTGTGTGTGTGTGTGTGTGTGTGTGTGTGCCGCATTCATACTGCAAATTAAGTATTGATGCGGTCAGAGGTGTGTGTTTATAGAGTATTTGACAATGGCTTCCAAACAATCACAATCAAGGACCGGAACTATCCGTTTTAAAATATCTGTTGAATTAGAAATGTCCAATATTAAAGCTTTCCATTACTTTGTGCTAGTGTTTTGGTGTATGTTGCGTGTACGTTTCACTGCACTGCAGTTTGAACTTGCCATATCTATCTACATACTAGTCTTACCTTTACCATGCGGTTGTATCAGTTTCCCACGAACATTTTTGAGGACAGCTTTAGTATTGCAGCATGAAACCGATACCTGGGCTGGTGGTGTCATAACAGTAATCCCAATGGCAATGTACTATCAATAACCATGCTAAACATGATGGAAAGTTGTACTGTAACAGCCATGCAAAATGCAGCAGCTAACCACATTGTAGAAACAGTGAAACCATCTCAGTCTAGGTCTTTGCTTGTTCATACTGCTAGTAAGTTGGGCGATGGCCCCAACATTTGTATTATTTGCTTATCCGTTGTCAGTCTGGGGTCACAGGATGTCAAACCACTGGCATATACCATAGCTTCACACCTCCATGGGGAAAGAGGAAAAAAAGTGGGCTGAAGGAATACACAAAATGACATGCACTGTATTCACTACATTGAGTGTGCGTCTCATTTTATCTACACTATTGCCATGTGGGCAATAGTGGGTTAGGTGTTAGATTGTCATGAAACCTGTCCTGCGAAGCTCTTTGAGACTGTCCCTGAGACTTAGTGCTGAATAATTACATTGGTATTGAAAAGAAAGCCGGGGTAGTCATGAACAATATAAAAAGATTATCCTGATGTTATAAAATGAGGAATGCTTGTACACACACTGCATTTCTAATTTCCTCCATCTACCTCAGATGGTAGTCGCTTGTGTGATCCTGTGCAGACTTGTATATTGCTGTATTTATGTGTGTGTGTGTGTCTGTGTGCATGTGTGTGTGCATGCTTGTGTGTATGTGTGTGTGTGCGTGTGTGTGTGTTTGTGCAGGCATACAGGCTATGTGGTCGCGCGGTCGGTCATGTGTGCGTGGGAACACGTGCAAATGTTTGCTCCCAAGTCGCTAAACTGCAAGGTGCAAAAACGGTTGCGCAGCTCTCACCCCGAACCAGAGTCCACTCAGGCCTCCAAGGGGTGTTGGCGGTGGGCTATGTGTCAGTGGGATGACCGCCTACGAAGGGCCCAACACCGTACAGTCTGTAGCGCATTGGTGTGCGGTCCTGAGAGGCGCTCAGAATGTCACTGCTGTGGTTTTGAGAAAATGACACTTGAGCACGAGACAACTTTGCTTCCTTTCCCGCCAGTAGCTCCCGAAAGCGTGAGCACCACTTTCTTTTTCTCTTTCACGTCGTTGAAGTTGTGCGTCTCTTCAAGCACGTTGTGAGGGAGATCTGGGGTTAATTTGTTCTCATGAGAATTCTAAAAGGCAGGGTTTTGAAACGCAGGCCTACCCTCCATCCTTCACCACCGAGCTTCTCGAGTATCAACCTTTCTTTACTTTGTGACCTTTTAGTGTTCTGAAGTGGTCTGGTTTCACTTGAGACACTCAACTAACAGCTGTAGGTGTTGGCTGTTTGTTCCAGAGACTGATGCTCAATGTGTGTGATCTTGTGTGTACACACACCCAGACAGGCCTGTGTGTGTGTGTGTGTGTGTGTGTGTGTGTGTGTGTGTGTGTGTGTGTGTGTGTGTGTGTGTGTGTGTGTGTGTGTGTGTGTGTGTGTGTGTGTGTGTGTGTGTGTGTGTGTGTGCGTGCACGTGTGTGTGTGTTCGTGCGTAGGGGTGCATGTGAATGAACGTGGCCCACACATTCTGGGATCCGACCAACAGCAGTGGAACACCCGTGATGTCATCGCCCTTGATCTCATTTCGTAGTAGCCTAGTAACTCAATGGCCATGTCTACTATGCAACCTTTAGCGATGACTGTGGCGTGGAATGGGGGTGTGAATTCAGGACACGGCCCACTCTTTGCGCCGGCGGAACGGAGTTAATCAGCTCTCTCTCCGTTTGATGTCGGCTTTGTATTTCAGTCGGCAAACCGCACAAGTGCAACTATTGTGGGCGGAGCTACAAACAGCGGACCTCGCTGGAGGAGCATAAGGAGCGTTGCCACAGTTTCCTACAGAGTGTTGGCATGGATCGCTCCGTCAACACTGGCTCTTACCCAGGTACTGGCTGTGTGTTTAAAAGCAATAGGTTGTGGTCAAATGGTGGACGAGCTCCATATCGATTTTTTTGTTGTCGATTCCATTGCTTTGTGGTTTTTGGTTGTTTATATTCATTTTTTATGTCTATTCAATATTTTTTATCAAATTATAATCCCGGTCGATATTGATGTCTGTTAATAGTTGCTTAATTAAAGTAAGACTGGCATATGGCTTCCTCGTATGATACCAACTCAGAATGTTATGCATTGCACATTAGTGTTTTGTCAGTCACTAACGCCTCAATCTGATATTTTTGATAATTTTAGCCACTTTTCAAATTGTGTCCCCCCCCCCCCCCCCCCCTTCCTCCACCCACCCATCCGCCCACTGCCGTCCCCCCAGGTGAGGTCTCTAAAGAGCCCCGGGTCCTAGGAGAGCAGGGCTCCAGGGCCCTCTTCGACCGGCCCCCTGTCATCGAGAGACTCCAGAACTCTGTGGGCAAACGGAAGAGCACCAACCCCCAGAAATTTGTGGGTGAGTGCGTTAATGGTTTCCAGCCGCTCACTACTACAGCTTGTTTTGCTTGCTCTGGGGGGCTATTTAGTTTTTTTGTGTATGTGTGTGTGTGTGTGTGGGTGTGTATAGTATCCTTAAATGTGTAAACTTTTGGCTCATCGAAGCGGTCACTGTTGGTTTAAAAGAGTTTTTTTAATCTTTTGTTCAAATCCATTTGGTGATAAAACTATTCATTGTGGAAAATAATTCAGTCTGACTTTAAAGCAAAGTGACTGAATGACTTAAACCCAAGTTTCCCTTCCGTCTCTTCCACGTCTGCCATTTCATTCTACACTGCTGTAGTAAAGTGGTGATGGCGGTGTGTGTGAATGCATGCAGGAACAGGGCATTTTCTTGACCAGCAAACCAAATTTACCCACGGGTATGAATAAAGCAACCTTGAACCTTGCATGTTACACTGCTTAAAGGGTATAGTGTGATTTAAATAGAGACACTTTATAGTTAACATCTAGAGCCTCTTGTTCCCATGTAGTTGTGAATATTTGTATTATGGTCTGGTGGGGTCGTTTCTATCTACGTGCATTTGGGGTATTTCATTGTGTTGTCGTGCCTATTAGGGTTTACATGTGACATTATTAGATATAGGGATTAGATCTAGCACGACTGCAGCCGGATGACAGAAAGGCGAGGAAATGTTTCTTGTTTTTTCACTCTTGTGGTTTGGTACACCTGTAACTTTGACATTGCTCTTATCGAGAGAGCAGTTCACCGCTTCCCTGTTGTTGAGGGGTTAAGCAGAGCTTTTTTTCGCTGGATGGGACTTTCCGCATCATTAAACTTGAAAACACTGTCTTGAATTGTAAAAAAAGTTTGAAAAACAAGCGGCTCGGAAATGTCACAGAGATTTGCCTCATTGTGCATTTTGAGTATCTCTTCTTCATCTGGATTGTTTGTTTCTTCAGTCTTCTACCATGTGTCATCTAAACCAACGCTAGGGTGGCTTCTTAACATCATCGGTTTGACTCTTTATCTTTGATCCCACAATAGGTGAGAAGTCGATGCGCTTCACATACCCCGAGCAGGCTTATGAGCTCGGGCTGAAGTACGAGAAAGAGGCGGAGGCCATGCAGGCCCACATGATGGACCAGGTCATCAACAACGCCATCTCCTACCTTGGGACCGACTCGCTCCGGCCCATCGTCCAACACCCGGGGCTCCCCATCTCCATGGCCGACGTGGGGCACATGGGCAACCCCCTGTACCACCACGTGCTGCCCATGCCGCACCCCCGCCTTGGCCGCAACTCCATGCCGCTGCTCCCCACCCAGCCCCCGCTGCCCCCTCTCTTCGGAGGGCACCCCTCCTCCAACGGCCAGGGCCCCTTCCTCAGGCACAGCAAGCACCAGCACCAGCAGGTCCTCCGGCTGGCCCGGGACAAGTCCCCCAGCAACGGAAGCGGGATGGACTCGGACTCGGCGCGCAGCAGTCCTCAGGAGAGAACCGGTGTCCACGGCAACAGCTACAACAACAACAGCGGCGGCGGCGGCGGCAACAACCCTCCTTCGAGTGCCGGCGCGCACGCCAGCCCGTCGAGGACGCACACGGGCGAGCATGCGCACGAGGTCACACGGGTCGCAACGGTGGGAGGCGGGACCGGCGGCGGGGCGCCCGAGCTGCGCCGGGCGGCGGAGAGGGCGGCGCCAAGCGGGGAAGACGTGCGAGTGTTTGGCCGCGAGGGCCGGGAGATCCGGGCGTTTCAGTGCGAGAACTGCAACGTGCTCTTCCTGGACCACGTGATGTACACCATCCACATGGGTTGCCACGGCTACCGGGACCCGCTGGAGTGCAACATCTGCGGCCACCGCAGCAAGGACCGCTACGAGTTCTCCTCCCACATTGTGCGCGGTGAGCACACCTTCCAGCAGTAGGGCCACAGAAACAGGGCGAAGAAGAGATAAAGGAAGAAGAAGAAGAAGAAGAAGAAGAAGAAGACTCTGGTCCTCCAGGAGTCCACAGATGGGAGCACCAAAGGTGAATTGAAGAACGATCACTGTACTCTATTTTTAAGCTACTTATCATATATGAAGGCATGGGCCAAAGACTCATTTTCTTTATTTGGTGACATCAAATAAGATTTTTCTGAAAAAGTAAACTGTTAACTGAGCAGCTAAACTAGTATTTTGTGAAGTGATCCACAAATACATCTTACTTTAATATTTATCTCTTTTTTTTTTTTACTGCACTTGACTGTTGGCCATTATCGTAAAGGACATGCATCAGTTGCTCAACAACATATGGATAGCCTAAAGTATGTCAAAAATCTGTTATCTGCAAATCCACTTCAATCAAGTCAATTTCTCTGCCTCATTATGTTGATCATTAACTGAAAAGGGTACACACGTGAATGGTCTGCTCATATACTGACAACTTCTGATTAAAACATTGATACAAAAGAAAAAAACATACAAACAACAACACGGAATTCCTGTTTGAGGCAGTTAACCAAAGGCTTGATATCCTTGGGATGCACATCCATCGCTGTGTCTGAATCCCAAACAGCTGAATTGAACCCGTGCTTCTAGGCTTTTTGCCCTGTGGCTTAGAAGAGGAACAGGGCCAAACCCAGAAGTACGGAATTTAACCCGCGCCTCTAGTCTTTTGGCCTGTGGCAGGGCGCAATCGTCCATCTTGAAGTTCAGTTTGAACCTGCTCAACAGTACAGCCCACACACTCCCAGTTTTATAGACACATGCACAAACAAACATTAACCCACCGCACACACACACACACTTTTCAATGCCACCATATCGCCCATGGTGGAATATGACCTCAGAATAAGAAACGGGTTGTTTTCACAAACCGAAATGCTACCTTACAATCTCTAGCCATCTCTCAGTTCTGTGGGAGATCAAACCAAAATTGAACTATGCTAAGCCCTTCACCACGGAGGCTGAGGATAGGTTTACGTAGGTTTTGTACTTAACAGAAAACTGTATTTAAATGTCACCTCAAGGACCAGAACTTGAAGGAACAAACAAAAGCGGAAAATGGATACATTTAACCCCCCTACACACACACACACACACACACACACACACACACACACACACACACACACACACACACACACACACACACACACACACACACACACACACACACACACACACACACACACACCACCCCCTCTGTCCCCACACTCAACAAGGATGCAGGCTTGTCTGCTATTCCATTGTTGCACTTTATGCCCAACCCCTGCAGCAGACAGCCGCTGTGGGGTTGAGTAAAGATAGCCATCATTGGGTCTTATTGGGCCTCCGCAGGCCGAGACAGACCCGGCCCCCCCGCCACAGACCCCAGTCCCAGCTCTATCGTCGTCCCTGGCGAACAAGAACAACAGAAGACACTTGCGCTGCATAATTAGCGTGCGGTTAACGTTCGATCAGCAGAAGGTACACGCGGGCTGTATCCTGTGTAGGCTTTCGGCCCGCAAACCTCGCAAACAGTTGATCAGGTCAAGTTTGAAAGAGGTCGGGCGTCGCGTCTGATGCCTTTTAACACTTGTGATCAAATAAGGCAGCTGTTTAAAGTTTTAGGATATCTCATTTTTTTGCTTTGTTTACATATTGTCTAGTCTGTCTTTCGTTCAAAGAGTGGCCAGGTAATGCACATCTTTCGCCTGTAATGGATAAGGCATTGGCGTATATTAATGCCCCCCGCAACCAGGCTGGGAGTATTTACATTCCTTTCATGCATTATGATTAGCATGATATCATACACTCTTCTTGACCATATTTGTTTTACCCATTTATTTATATTAATCTCTTTAACATGATTGGTGTTTGGAGGAAACCAATTGAGTATTGACGATACGATTGACTATGGCGTGAATTATTGACGAAGGTCAGATGTTATGACAAATTAATTAATTATGGAAAAACATAAAATATTGTTGATTAGGTGGAAATCATTTAACATTTATCATTTCGATATTTAAAGGGGACCAATTCTCTGGAACATGTAACATTTACAGTTGGAGGCTAGTTATATACAAGTTATAGCCATTTGCTATACACAGTAACAACTCTTTACCTTATGAAGCTAAGTGAACAAAATACATCTTTATCTGATGAGGAGCTTACTTGAAACGAAAACATCATTATTATTCTACAAATTTGTGGACCATTTTTATATATTGTACATACATTTTTTAATCTATTTGTGTTGAATGCCTATTTTCCTCAGAAAAAATACATATTTTTGTGACATATCTGGATTTTTTTGTCATTTTAATTGACAAAAATGCCAGGAGGCGAAGGTATACAAAATTGAATTTCTGGTTATACAAATATTTACTATTACACATAGACCTTGTGTTTTCTGAATGTTTGATCATATCTCATGATGAATTTGTTCTAATGGGAGGGTTCTCAGGTATTTGCAAAGGGAAGTTTGTTCGTATTTTTCCAATGTGTAATTATGAATGTTGTAATGTTTTTTGTTGTTTGCAATCTCTTTGACCTAGTCTTGTCTGAATGATGTAGAAATGGATTAATTTTTATTTTAAGTACTGCCAACAACCCTCAAAAGTCATGAAGATACTTGGCTGTGAATAATGCAATGTAAATTTTAAAGGCAATGAGCCGACTACTATTCACATACTGGAATCTTTATTTATGGTGTAGGATATGAAGTTTGAACAATGAAACTCTTGCACATGATCTCAGTGTCGTCCTACAAATGTGTCCGGTTTTGTTTCTTTTACTGCAAACTGATGCATTGTTTTGGTTGTATTACCAAAACCATGTTGTAAACCATGCCATTGTCAAAATCATTTAAATAAAATTATACCGTTTTTCTTTAAGTAATTCCAGTAGTTTTGATTACTTTTTGGCAATCTTCTATCTTATAACACCTTCTAATCATTCTTTCAATCTTGACACAAAAAACTAAACGAAAGCAATGTTGTATATAGGAATTTGTATGCAAATCCCAATTGTAATTTCATACTACGGATTGGAAAAACCTGCGTTGGTGGCCTAGGGTTCCTTGTCATGATCCGATTTGACCTATGCATGATTCAAGATGGTGGTCTGCTCCATCCTCTTATAAAGATACTGCAGGTTATTTAAACAAAAACTCCTAACCCCATATAAATTGGCCTGTTCTACACTATCCCTATGATTAGATGATAGGGATATTGAAGCCTGTTGTGCTGAATGACAATGCCATCATGGCTATATACGTACGTTGGTACTGAGAGCTGAACGCACTGCATATAAAGAAACCACATGCTAATAGACAAAACAAAAGCAAATTAAGAAATCATGTTGAACAATCCAGACATAACACATTACAGAAATTTGCTGCAATTACATTGTGTTCATTACTTTTTAAGTGTCCCTGGAAACACAATGTAATTTGGTGTAATTGCAGCGCTTTTCTTAGTAAGTATTGTGTCTTTGTTGTGTTGTGTTGTCTGAATTTGAAACATGTTTCCTAATTCTACGCATCCATTGTCAAATTGATTTCTTTATCTGTTTTGTCTAGGTTTATGTGTTTTCTTAAGTTGCAGCGTCTTAAGCCCTCAGGGACAAGGTATATATCTTGTTCGGCTAACTGCAAAACGTTTATTGATGATGTTTATTGAAGTAGTTGTTTATTGAAGTAGATGTATACTGGCTGTAAAGCAGACTTCAGTTAGCAATCGTAGAAGACATGATAATCTAATAGCAATACTAGTGGTTTGCTTCAATCACAATAACAACATATATTTTGAATTGTGTAGCTCCAAATTCGATTAGGTAACGTAGGCAACTGCCTAAGGTTTCCAAAAAAATGTATGCAGCTCCAATGACATTGAAAAGAACAAACAAGTTCTAACCTATCCTGGTTACTGTGAAACACAGGCAGCACTAAGAGACTTAAATCTATCAATGCTGGCCCTGCTCCAGATCTCCTCGTGTTATTGCTAGCGCCGACTGTTGGTCTGCGTTGAACCAATCACTGTTGAACAGATCTTCTCTCAGGTCAGATTTGAAGTGTTCTCGCTATTACGCTGGCAAAAATGTACATCCTCCCTTCCTGTGAATTTTGACAGAGACGACGAGGCTGAAAACAAGATTTTGCTCCCTGTTCCAAGTATTTTTTGTTTTACTATTTATTCTGCCCATACTGTGGTGAGAACTGCTTCTGCATGTCTCACCGTCAGGTTTGATATATTCTGCCAGTAGTGTTGGGAGTCCGGCAAGTCGTAGGCAGGTCCAAAGCCCATTCATTGTCATACCCGGCAACTCTTCTTGGTGGCTGAAAATAGTAGGTTACAACGGTGAATGATTGAGGTCATGTTAATTGGTTATGAGAGGTTTCATAACGTAAACTGGCCAGGCCAATGAAACTCAACCAAGGCCTAAATCATGGTTAAAGGATACTTTAGGGACAGGTTGGACCAAAAGTAAAAAAAAGACTTTCTTTGGACAACATGCAAAACGAAATACATGCATGTGTACTGTGTCTGAGGTTTCATGCATCTTTATTAGGTGCTATAGAAAGGTAGATAAGTAATAATACAAAAAGGAATTTGTAAAGATTTTACTCTTCCTTATTTTCCATTGCCTGCTGGAAAAGCCTAAAATAGCTAATCAACAGATGAAAAAAAAATCTATATTACCGTATTTTCCGGACTATACGTCGCTCCCGAGTATTAGTCGCATCAGTCAAAAAATGCTCCATGACGAGGAAAAAAACATATATACGTCGCATCGGTGTATAAGTCGCATTTATTTTTAAACATTTAAACAAGAACGTTTAGTCTGGAGAGACTGAATAAAATTGCAATCGCAATATAGGTGTGTCGGTCCCACTCGTAGTTCTGAGAGTATACCGAATTCAGTGACACCGGGATTCCACCGGACGCGTATGCGCCGCGGTCCTAAACCTGAGCGCACGATCGGGAGGTGGAAGTTGCGCTTTAGATGCCTTCACAAGTCCAGCGGAGGGCTCCAGTTTTCGCCGGCCAAGTCATGCGCTGTGATATGTGTGACAGCTATGTTGCACAACATTGCAGCTAAGGCTGGGGTAGCTTTGGTTGAACCGGAGGACATTGAGGACGATGACGACGAGAATATAATTTATTCGGTGGTGCAGTAGGCTTGCAGCGTTCAGTTGTAGGCCTAATGAATGACGGTGCCATCTTGCGGCCGAAGATTATGTACGCACAATTTTGGCATATAAGTCGCTTCGAAATATAAGTCGCAGGGCAAGCCAAACTACAAAAAAAACGCGACTTATAGTCCGGAAAATACGGTACTCTGACTAACCACAGAAAATAAGTCTGACATCCATGTAGCCTCATCAACACTCTGACCTACTCGTATTTAATATTCCCCACCGCATCATCCATATACTCTGACAAGTTTCATGTCGTCAATAGTGAAGTATCGATTCATGTAAGTGAGGGCATGATCAGTCAGTGGGCAGATCACCAAAGCACCAACCCATTCATTGTTTATTTGTAGCTTAATAGAGGCTAAAGAGAGAAGAAATAAGCCGTGTCTGTTGCTATTTGTTTTGCCACATTTTCTTTGCTAACTTTTGAGTTTAGCAGTACAGCAGTATTTAACATACTTGCTCATTTTAGTTCCTTGATGCTTTTACTAATTTCTTTGTCCATTTTATGTAGTACCTTTGATACCCTTAAGTGGATGACTTTGAGTTGGTGGAAGCCTGTATATTTTAGTATTGTGTACAGACTGCCTGAATAATTTTTAACGCCTTGAATAATTGTCTTATTTCCCAGTCCCCTATAATTCAGTAGGTCATAACAAAGTTCAACTGAAAGCATTATTGAATTAAACTTTTTAAGATGGCCATATGGCCATAATTATATTCCGGTGTTGTAGAGTGTGATCAACTTAACCACTAGTACTCAGCCAGCCTTATATTTTAAGTAATTGTTCTAGAGGATGATGCTAACAAATATGTTTTTAGTTTTTCTCTTGTATCTCCACGAGTGTGTTCAAAGTTTGACTCCGGTGTTTGTGAACAGGTGGGTGCCTGTTGAAGCCTGTAAATGTCAGATCAATCTTTTGTACTCCCTCTTGCTTCTTTAATCTCTTCCACTCTCAGACACTCCATCATATGTACACATAAGCACACAATGTGTATGCCTGTACGGACGCACATGCACACATCAGGCACACACACGCGCATATGTATGCACATGCACATGTACACACACACACACACACACACACACACACACACACACACACACACACAAACACAAACTAAGAATACACGTGTGTGCACAGAAACTACACTCACACACACAAAAACACATTCATGCGCAAACACTGAAACACACACACACACACACACGCACGCAAGTTTCAACAGCTACAAGCATCAAATCTTTCTTGTCATCTTGAAAAGGTGAATCCCACCATTACCTGCCTTTCGGTTTGTTGTTTGTTCATTCCTCTGTAGGATGTATCTCAGTTTGACTCATAACCAGTGACAAGAAATCAACCTTCTTCCAGAACATAGCCATTTCGAATGAGCTTAAAGTCCTTTGAAACATTTTTGGGACGCATCGTGAGGTCACGGTGTGGGGACATGACATTTCCACTAATAAAACACAGTATTAGCCAATATGAGCCAAACATGTCTTGCAATTGTAAAATGAGGACTTTTCATTAAAAAATCCTCTCAGATAATCAGAAATAACTGGAGGTGTCAAAGGGCGCACACACACACACACACACACACACACACACACACACAGATACTGTCAAATACAGACACAATCACACCGTCCACTCACACACCACCCACTCACGCCCACTCACATACTTCCCTTTAAAGCTGTAAATATGTTCTCTGTTCTTCTTCATTCATGACTATTTTCACAATTATTTAATTAAATATATAACCAAAGCTGTATGCTTTACGCAGCGTGTTGCTTGTCTTTAGTGCAAGCCTTGAACAGCCAGCTCTCAAAGGTTTTAGACAATGAAACGGAGGCACTCTTGATCGTTTTTTGAAGCCTGAATGTTTCTTCCTGCAAACTGTTGTGCAATCAGTGTGGCGACTCCCAATCCTGTTTTTCCTGCCAGGTGATGGTTGATGTTTGGACTAGCTTTGTACACCATAACTTACACACACACACACAAACACACACACACTCATATATACACATATCCATGCACATACACACACATGCATATACACGTGCATGTACACACATACAGAAACATGCACGTTCAGGTACATACACGCAAGCACGCACGCACCACACACACACACACACACACACACACACACACACACACACACACACACACACACACACACACACACACACACACAGACACACACACACACACACACACACACACACACACACACACACACACACACACACACACACACACACACACACACAAACACACAAACGTCCTTATCCTATCACACATCTCTGAATACGTATTTTGCCCTCAAATTTACACACACATGGTATCCTTGAATACAAAGGAAAAGTTGAGGGTCCCTTTTTTAGGGCCCGTTGAGGGCACACTTCTAGCCTGGGAAAAGCAGGAGCTGGGGATGTCTGAACAACATCCAGATAAAAACGCCTAGAGCTCTTGGAAGAGATTGAGGGAAGATGGTATGGGGTAGATATGCTACCGGTTAGCAAAAATGTGCAAACACCAACCAGAAAAGACATGTCAGTCCCAGTGATTGAAAACATAAGGTAACCCACATAACACGCATAACCTACCGGTTAGCCATGACATACGGAAGCACATTGTCCCATTTACTTTTTATGTGAAGCCGTTCTTTTGTTTTGTTTCTCATCAAGAGGGACAGCTTTTTTTTGTATCTCACAGTACATTGTGGGGAGTATCGACCTGGCATCTCTGCAAAGTCTTCTGGGTAATTTGTTGGTTTGTGGTGAGGAGCTCAAAGGGGGGGCGGGGGGTGTGGGGGGTCGCTGGGTTCGTGTGGGGAGGAAGTTGGACTGTGGGGGAACTTCCACTTTCCTTCCCTTTTGAGCTACCCAGCATAAGAAGGCTGTTGTAACATCAGACAGACAAGCAGGCCTCACAGGCAGCCTGCAAAAGACTGTTGGAAAGAAAGAAGTGATAGCAATAAAATAAAAAATACAAATTCCAAGATCTCTTGAGAGAGAGAGAGAGAGAGAGAGAGAGAGAGAGAGAGAGAGAGAGAGAGAGGGGCTGCCAAACAATCCAACCGTACGAGGATAAAAAGATAATCAGACACCCCCCCCAAAACTTTTTTACCTCCAATATTCTGATTTATTTCCATTCTCATAAGAGAGGAATTGGTTTGCTGCGGTTGTCTCCTTTTTTCACAATCCTACACAATCCTGAGCGACGTAAGAGTCAAGGAAGTGGAGACATTTCAAGAGAGGATTGCTCAAACTTAGGGAATGAAAAGCTCGAAGAAAAATATGTTTAGAAATTGTGACCTTAGCTTAACAAATTTTTGGCAAACATTTGATCAGTAAATTCCTTCGTTGTACTTTATTTCATATCAGAGTTTGTGCTTGCCTTAAAGGAGGCTGCTCACTGCTCAATACTTGAGCAGTGTCTTCTGACAGGAGCATTTATCAATATGAATCAATACTAATTGATCTCATAACGTTCAATTATTGGAGAAGCCAAGGCAAAGGACAACTCAGTGACACACACACACACACTGTGTGTGTGTGTGTGTGTGTGTGTGTGTGTGTGTGTGTGTGTGTGTGTGTGTGTGTGTGTGTGTGTGTGTGTGTGTGGAAGAGATAAAGGGAGAGACAGACAGACCGATTGAGTGAAAGCGAGAGATATAGTAAGAGGAAGAAGGAAGGGCAACAGTAGCCTAAATGTCTGTATGTGTCCGTCTGAGTGAGAGAGAGTGTGTGTGTGTGTGTTAGAGAGAGAGAGAGAGAGAGAGAGAGAGAGAGAGAGAGAGAGAGAGAGAGAGAGAGAGAGAGGGAAATATGCATAGATATATATACATGTATATATATATAGAGAGAGAGAAATAGTGAGAGAGAGAGTGTGTAGGAGAGAGTGAGAGAGAGAGAGAGAGAGAGAGAGAGAGAGAGAGAGAGAGAGAGAGAGAGAGAGAGAGAGAGAGAGAGAGAGAGAAAGAGAGAGAGAGAGAAAGAGAGAGAGAGAGGGAAATATGCATATATATATATAAATGTATATATATAGAGAGAGAAATAGTGAGAGAGAGAGTGTGTAGGAGAGAGTGAGAGAGAGAGAGAGAGAGAGAGAGAGAGAGAGAGAGAGAGAGAGAGAGAGAGAGAGAACTAGAGCAACAGAGACATCAACAGCAGCGGGAGAGAAACCGAGAGAGAATGCAGACGTAGGCCTGCTGGAGCAGTGCACCTGCCTCGGTAAACACAGTCAACCATGAGCTTTGAACTGGGGAAGGGGGGGGAAACCAGATTGAATGTGACGACCATCGCACTCACAGCCGAGTGTGCAGTCGAGGAGCCGGTGCAGTGGGGATGTGAGGTTGCGGCGGTTAGACACAAATGGATGCACAGCTGCCACGAGCTGAACTGAAAACAGGAAGCAAACGTGTCACAAAATGTGTCGAAGGTAAAAAGGACCAAGGGTGGCCTCTGTGGTTGGATGATCATTACCAGTTCCAAACAGGAAACGGTACTTTCAACAACACGGAGATAAGAACAATGGCATAGTCCAAGATGTACAGATACGATTGTATATCCTCCCATTTTAATCAACTTTGGTATATTTCTATAAAATTCTATAAAAAAATGATTTTCATATATTTCTAGATATATTTTAAGGGTGACTTTATACTCTAGTAAATGAGCATTTGCATTGAGTTCTGAAAGTACAACTTTCTAGTGCAAAGGGTTCTGGGCCATCACTGCCTTAGGTCGAGAGCAGACTATAACGGGATTGGTTTAACCCATCAGAGACCACCAAGGGGACTTTGTTTATGTGTTGATGACTATGCTAACGTCAGCGCATTGCTTGTCATTATCCACTGTAGTGCAGGGGAACACTGTGTTTCTCATGCCCATGCTGGTTACTAATGTTATATGTAGTGGTAATGTTATAGTGTGTTACGTTGGTTGTTGCCTGACATAAATCATCAATCGTAATTGTCTTCTTTCTCAGGACACACAGACTCACGGCACAGCACTCGAACACACACACACACACACACACACACACACACACACACACACACACACACACACACACACACACACACACACACACACACACACACACACACACACACACACACACACACACACACACACACACACACAAACACTAACACAGACACACACACACACACACACACACACGCACAGATACACAAACACAAACACACACATTGCTAGATCAATGTTTCTTTAAGGGCCAGTTAAATCAGCATTGTTCAGGTATATGAAAGAAGCCTTGAAACAAACAACGCTTAAGACAATTCCAGCAATCAATTCCTATGCTGGCTTTTGTTTTTTTCCTTGCAACTTGTTGCATAGCAACATAACAAGTGCTGCATGAGGCATGTACACCTGTATTACTGGAGTGAATATTTCTGCCACCTTTGATTGCACTCTTTGTTTGAAGTGTAGCCCATTGTCTGCCCACTTTGTCCATCTCAACGAGAATCTGAAGGGTAGGATCACTTTACATCTCGAGTTTTAAGCACCCCAGATCCTCATTTCAATCTCATTAGGGAAAGACTTAGAACATAAGTAACAGCATGGAGATGTTTGAGTCAGGCATTGTAACCTCCACAAAGATGTATAGGAATCTCTGTTGAGTTGGCCCTGTATAGCTCAGACTGGCTCCTATGTAACAGGAATCCATGTATGACTTACACTCTTTATACAATATCGTAGTGCTGATCATCGCATTATCGGAGACACTGGTAGGTTAAACTGTGAAGCCCTTTGAGACTGAACCGGTGATACACAAATATAATTGAATTGAATTGAAATTGAATGTTTCCCTAACTTCTTGGTTCATGGTCACACATAAGAATATGATGTTATTCTTCCGGTTGAGGTGCTTGGGTCATAAGAACAGTAGCAGAAGACGTGAACAGACCTACACCCTCAACTGATACTAAGTCAGGCCAAGCCGGGCTGACACTGAACAATAGCTGAGGCACTATTTACAGAGAATGCTGTCTCTCCAGCTTTGTCACACCCTTTGGTATGTAGGAATCAGGATATTCCCATGTGCCTGCCGGTGCTCTTGGTGTCACTGCATCACGTGTGTGTGAGACCAGCCCATTCCCAGAGAGATTACCTTCCGAAACCAACGGTTGAGACACGTCGGCGGTTACGCATGTGGTTTCCCAAGCACGATCCCACGGTTGCGCGTGCGCTCTAAGGGGTACCAGAGGTCGTTGTTCTAAGGGGGCCACATTTAACCCTAAATAAGATGACCCTCAGACACACACACACACACACACACACACACACACACACACACACACACACACACACACACACACACACACACACACACACACACACACACACACACACACACACACACAGACACACACACACACACGCACACACACAAACGCATGCAAACATATATATGGTCGACCACAAGCACACACACACAGACGCGTGCGCAAGCACACATGCCTTCACACGAAGTGACATGCGCAAACACGCAAACAATCAACTATTTAGTAAGTAATTGCGCCACCAACTAATCCCTCCACTACCATCTAGTGGTTGAATGCACCAAATAGTTGGCATCACCTATATGTGATATGTGATTTAAAGAAAGTGTTTTATTTATTTTTTGCCAAGCATTAAACAAATGGCACGACCGTGCTCAATCCAGGTAGTAAAACCTTTTTTATGTTGTCCTAAAGGTGCAAAATAACTAAATTACAGTACTATAATTAGATGGGCAATCCTGAAGATTGTATTTGGTGAGACTAGAACAGGGTGCTTCCTATTTCCTATAGGCCTATTTAAGAAATAGTAATCCAACATTCAGAAAGAAATTAAAATAAGCTACGATACGCCGACTCGCCGCATAGCCTCTTTGTTATTTCAGTATTTTTCCACTAGATGGCAGCAAAAGCCTACCAGTGTCACTTCTCATCTCCTTCACCGCAGTACCCAATAAGCCCGTTGAGCCTAGCAGACACCGATTAATAACTAGAGGAGCGTCCTCTCCCTCCCCCTCAACCTGGAGTCTCACTTGACAAGCGCTGGCCTCACTTGCACTTTTGACCGGCGAGTAATTTGCAATGTAAGCTATCCAATTTACAACACCTTCACAAGGGCGCACACTAACGATTATCCATCACAGCGGTTCAGGTTTAACCGTGCGTGCGTGTCTGTGTGTGCATGTGTGTGCACGTGTGTGCGTCTTTGTGCGCGTGTGTGTGCTTGAGTGTGCACGCGCGTGCGTGTGTGTGTTTGTGTGTGTGTGTCTTTGTGTGTGCCCCTGTGTGCGTGCACCTGTGCCCCTGTAATTGAGTAAGGAAGAAAGTGTGTTTTATGACCGTCAAGGGGGGGGAAGACAAATGCCAGACCAACATCATGTGGGCTAAAAATAAGCAAGCAGACAAGTGTTTGGACATTCTATTTGTTTAGACATTTGTACTTTTTTTTATCACAAATAACAAACAAGTAATACATCATTGAACAAAATACAAGAATGACAAGATGGAAGAGGAGAGGAGAGATTGTTGAAGGTGAGAGAAAATATCTATGAATACAATTCAAACAGCAGCGTCCCTGAGACACATCATTTCATCCTCGAAATCTGCTTGATAATAGAAACTGGAGAAACCAAATCTTTCTTTAAAGTCTGTAGCGATCTGGACCTCTGCCGTCCATACGGTCTTGAAGTCTGCAGGACCTGAACCACCAGACCCTCACTACATGTAAAAAAGGGCTTTAACTGGAATATGCACGAGTGCATTCAACATACGTACAGCACAGACTTTGGGCGAGTCATTTTTTGGGATGAGTTCAATCTCTCCGTTCAAACCGAGGTCCTGACCCCCTTCGGTCAACTTCTTCCAACATGGCCACCTAATCCTCCCGTGGTCTCTGATTGGATAGGACCACTCCTAACCGCTCCACTGGAACAGCCAATGTGTGGTGAGCATTCTGGAGCCTATTGGCGGCCGGGCGTCAACCATGGATGTCATGCCACACACTGGGAGGGGACGAGGTGGTGTATCCCACACCCACATCTTACACTCACTATGTAAATCACTTTGGGGGTCTTGAAAAGAGCAATGTAATGGATCACTATTATTATTTTTAATCCAAGTATTGTGTGTAGTTGTGTGCTTGTCTACTTGTGTGGATAGTATATGTGCATGTGTCTGTGGGGGGTGTGGTGGAGGGTCAATCCCTTTCAAAAGGGGAAACAGGGGAATCGACATGGTCTGCTGGGCGGACACTGAGCATTCGTCAGCAAGCTGGGTCTCAACGGTGGCCAACATTTGCCCTAATGGGGTACGATTACACACTTAGTGGCTTCTTCAATGACTTCTGATGAGAGAATCACTGAGGAAATGGCCACGCACTCATGTGTGTGTAATGAGCTACTGCTGGCTCACTGCTGATTGAGTCGAGCTCATGCAGAGCCAGTGAGAGGCTCGAGTGCTCGGGGTTGACTCCTTAGCCTCAATAAGAGCGCATACACACACACACACACACACACACACACACACACACACACACACACACACACACACACACACACACACACACACACACACAGACACACACATAGATGCTCACACAAACAGACACACACACTGACACACACACACACACACACACACACACACACACACACACACACACACACACACACACACACACACACACACACACACACACACACACACACTCAAGCACAATGTTGACAGACAAATAGAACCCCCTTTTCATGTTTTTTTTCGTTAAACAACTTTTTGTTTTTCTGTCAATTGCTTTATATTGGCAATCCCGTTTATTCTACCTCGGTGTATGTGTATACGTACATTGAGAGTTTAAAAGTGACAATACCATCTCAAGCTCACCTGAAAAAATGGAAGGTAAAGAATATTTGGAGAAAAGTACATGCATCTTATTCTTCCGGCATGGCACTGTGAAGGCAGGACCCAGACCCTGTGCTCTTTTGCTCTCTCTCCTTTTGTAAACTTAATTCATTTTTGTATTTTTTGCAACACGGTTTATCGCTGTGGAGGTCCCAGTGTGTGATGAGAATACCGCTTTTCTGCAGGCACAGATAGTCTTTACTTGCCTCGCACGGCTCAAAACAATGTGCTCTGTGATGTGAGACAAATAAAATAAAAAAACATCTTCATCATAACACGCACATTGTGTGCTGTGGATCATTATGACGCACAATCGCCTCTGGAGACTCCCGCAGTTTATTGGCTTGGATGGCAATGGCACTGCAGCAAAGTCGCATCTATTAAACAAATCAGCTGGGCCATGTATTAGATTAGCCCCCCCAACCCCTTCACCCACCCTCCGGTAACCCTGTGGAATAAACCCTCTAATTGACAACATAAGGACAACAGGATCTGAGGTGCTCCTTCAAGATTGTTATGTACAATGAATAGACTTGATGCGGCAAAACGACATTTGGGGTATTAAAAATGATAAATGGCTGCCAGTCGAGGCTTTCCACTGTCTGCAGCCTGCCATATCTCATTTTTCCTTACCTGTTGATAAATTCCCCTTGTCAGTGATATTAAAAGCATTTCGCTGCCGAGTCCTTTTCAATAAAGACTCCATATTGTCTGGCAACGTGCACAAGGTAACTGGCAGGTGGTGGCTTGCATCATTACTCCCCCACCTCACCCAACACCCACCCTCGCCAACTGCCTCCTCTCTCTCTCTCTCTCTCTCTCTCTCTCTCTCTCTCTCTCTCTCTCTCTCTTGCCCTCTTTCCCACTCACTCTCTGTCTCCCTCCCTTTTGTATCTCTCTCTCTCTCTCTCTCTCTCTCTCTCTCTCTCTCTCTCTCTCTCTCTCTCTCTCTCTCCCACTCTGTCTCCTTCCCTTTGATATTTCTCTCTCTCTCTTTCCTTCTCTCTCTCTGTCTGCTGGACCCCTAACCTTTGAGGTGAGAAAGGGGCTCCCCCCTGTGGTGACGGTTTAATAGTGCAGCAGAAAGTCCAGAGGATGAATTAAATGTTCAGCATCAGCAAGTTAAGCACATAACTTATTCCGCAATGACAGACCTCTGGGACATTCTGGAAAGGTACAACTCTCAGCATCCTTCAATACGAGGAGGCTGATTAATTTTTCTCTAGAGAAAACGAACACAAGTTTTCTAAAGTAGAAGGTTATTATGTGTAGAGTCAGTGTTTGTATTGATAAATAACAGATACAGTCATACGTTAAAACTAAATATATAAAAAAATGTAATTATCAGATTTTCATCTATGATTATGATTACTATGAGTTAACTTTCAATAATATAATTTAAAATTGCAATTTATTTTGAAGTATAGCCAAACCCAACACCAATTGTAGTATAGTTTGCGTTGTTTACACCCTAGGTTAAACACGTGCTATTGCATGGATGAGCTGTGATTAGCTGATTGAAACAATGTAGGCCTTCCTGCTTATTAGGCGTTGACGCGACACACACCTGTGTCCCGCTTAACGAGTTCATTGTGGTAATTTTGATGTCTTCCATAACCCTAACTATTTGTCACCACGATCCACTTGACTTTCGATTGTCCTTCTTCTTGCGTGTCTCGCTCCGCCGGTGCCCCCTTGTCAGTCCTCTTTTCTGCGCATGTCCAATTTACCCAGATGTTGTGGCATACTGTCACTGCAGGAGGCCGATCACCTTTCTTAATCAGCGATACAGAGTTTAAAGATAAGTTTGGACAACGTCAGCTGTATTCCGAATTAATAACCTCTTGTCTTAGCGTATACTCTTTCAAAGTCAAAGCAACTGAATTGGCCAGCCATACTTTTTGCTCCCTTAATACGCCTATGACTTTTCTCTCTAATATGTCGTCCCCAATATAAAACAAAAAGAGGCCAAGCTTATAGCAGAAAATAGATTTGGCACGCTCCTTGAAAATGATTAACCTAATACCTACGCTGCAGAAATGATGTCTAATATTAAGATTAGGAGTAGGCTACAAATAGTTTCGCCTATAATTGTTCGGTTATGGCAATACCTTTTCCTGTAGGACAATCATTTGTGACAGGTGCAACTAGAGTCGACGCAATGCATAGTGAGATTTTGGGGAACTTGTGGTAGTTGTGAAAACCAATGGCCACTCTTGTCGCGTGAAGAAAGGCGGGTTTTAGGGCAGACCTCGGCCCAATGGAGGCTTGTGGTAGGAGGGCGGCACGTGAGGTGGGCGTGTCCGGAGAAGGCGATCTTCGCGGCACATTGAATCCAACTCGAGGAGTAATGGCACGAGCCAGTGCTTTACTATATTGACAAGCGTTACGCCGCGCGCTCCGGAGACTCCCGGGCAGGCAGCTCATCCAGTCTTGTGTTTTTAATCGCAGCAGCACAACGCCACAAGCTCCTGGCGAGGCGTGGAGGAGACTTGGACTACTTGCAAAAATCACCAGTTAACCCAAAAAAGTCCTCAACTGACTCACTGACAAGCGTTCCATATTTTTTTCTTTTTCTTCCTCCAACGGCGCTAGGGGGGTTCGACACCGGACATGTGAATTAAAAGGAGTAACTGTCCATCGCAAACAATGAAGCAAACAGTTCCCTCGTGTTGCTTGGTCGTTCTCCTGACTTCTCTGCTGTTCCAGGCGACTTCTTCACAATCAGGTGAGTGTGGATGTTGTCTCCGAAGTCTGGCGTCTCCAGCCGCTGGTGCGCAAGGTGCGCACTGAGTGGGGCCATTGTGTTCTCCTGTTGGATTGTCCTTCCGTGCGCTCACCTGATTCGGAAGCGCATTGCAATAATATAATTTAGATAGATGTGTATTTTGCATATATTTTTTTACGATCATTATCTTCAGGAATCACTGAAGGAATCACCAGCAATAAGGGCAATCGGAATCCAGAAAGGGCGACATGTTTTGAATAAAAACGCCTCATAATTCAGCTAAACATTCAAAACAGCTACCCAGAAACAGACAGGCCGTAGCCTATATGAAGGTGCCAAGGTAACTTATCACAGCGAATGTAACGAATGTTGTTACATTCTGCGAGACAGTAACACCGTTTCCGTGCGCCGAGTGGCACTGTTGAATTTACAGAGGACTCCAAGCCGTCCCGCGCGTAACATGGACGTGGTAAACAATCCAAAGCGCAGACAATCCATTCCCCAGGTAGCCACTGACATATGGATAACCTTCTGGCACACGGTTTGGAGATGTTTCCAGAACCTTATCAATTTATTTTATTTATCTTTCTACCGGATTTGGCGGCCAATTAAATAAAACCATGACATGGTCACCGGGTTAGCCCCTCTGATATTATGTAGTATGTATGTACTACTGCGGGCCTGGGACAGGCTTATATGTTAATAATGCGTGTCAGCGGAGGACAGAGGTCCCCTGAAGTTTGTCCCACCAACATGGTGTGTGTGTGTGTGTGTGTGTGTGTGTGTGTGTGTGTGTGTGTGTGTGTGTGTGTGTGTGTGTGTGTGTGTGTGTGTGTGTGTGTGTGTGAAACACCGCTCGCAAATATATAAGCACTCAAAACGACGTGCGGTCAATTTCCAATTAAAAACGCTCTCTTCCATCATAACCTGCTATCTTCCCGTCGTTGACGTTTCCCTCGGTTGTTTGACACCACCCCTAGGTGGATTGCATATGGAGTCCACGTGAAATAACCGTCAATTAAAATAATAGCATAATGCGTGTGAATATGCCCCAGTGTTTTTTGCATGGCGCGTCACCGTAGCCCTGACTGGCAAACAGCCAGCCTGCGCCGGGCTGCCTTCTTACATTAGGTGTTTTTTATTTTTTTTTCCTGTGAGAGTAATGCAGTATTTGATGGAATGGTTTTTGATAAACAAATGTAGGCCTTTGCCTTGAACAACCTCGACGGGAGGGGACAATGTGAGAAGAGACGGTGGATACTGGAAGTAGCCCGTAGTTAAACAACCTTACGCACGAAGCGCGGCCTGCAAACCCGGGGAGAACATTGTAAAGACTACGGAATAAGTAAAGGGTGATCATCCAATTCATGGAATTTACGTTCAACGCATTTAAATTACAAACCCAGTACTGTTTTTGACTATTCAATAAGCGGGAGCATGTATTTTCTGCAACGTCTAGAAGTTAAAATGTATTGAGTACGACACTTTAATCGACTGACACAGTTCTTAAACACCTTGCGCTCGCAAAGACCTGACATTACAATCTGATATTTACGTGGATGGGGAAACACCTGATATACCACAAATACAACTCGTTTAATAGGGGAGGGCCCGCAGAAGAAATGGAGATAGAAAAGCAATGATCTGGAAAATGCGTACTTTCCAGGGCGCAGGAAGCGTTATCGAGGTGGGGAGGCATCCAATAACGTGGGTTCTCCCTCACATCGAGAGAGAGAGAGAGAGAGAGAGAGAGAGAGAGAGAGAGAGAGAGAGAGAGAGAGAGAGAGAGAGAGAGAGAGAGAGAGAGAGAGAGAGAGAGAGAGAGAGAGAGAGAGAGAGAGAGAGAGAGAGAGAGAGAGAGAGAGAGAGAGACTCTAACAACAATGTCCCTGTCCACTCTCGCCTGTGCAGTACTTCAGCTCTTTTAGGGCTGTTCATACTTTTACGTCAGACAGAAGAAAGCTTTGAGATGTAACGCCACTAGATTCCAGCGTTCGCACAAAGCCTCTTACAGTCATATCTCTTCTTGACGGTGAAGCCTGTGACCTCGCTGTATTCATTGAATTTTATTGGAAGAATAGCGGCCTTTGATTTGGTGAGCAGGACTCGACCCCCACTGCCAAGAGGAGACACATGAAAACTCGCTGTGTGTCCCTCAGACTCTCAGCAGCAGCCCAGATGGCGTACACGGTCAATTGTTTCCGGACCTCGAAGAGGGCACTCACAAAAAAACATCGAGATGATATTTTATGGGCGGACTGACTTGAGGGGCTGGAGGCTGCCCTGTTAAAACAAGGGGAACCCTCTCCATTAGAAACACGCGTTCATATTAAGAGATGGTTGGGAAACGATATATGCATCCCGGTTTGGCACCATGTCCCAGGCCACGTCCACACGTAAATGGTTATTTCTTCAGAAACATTGTATTTTGTTGTGTTTTCTGGCGTCCCGTCCCCAGCAAAATGCATTTAAAATATTGGAGTGGGGAAAAATGGAATGGCAATGGAGTGGGGGAAGAAAAACAACTGTATAATCACGTGTGGACTTGGTCTGAAAACATTCCATTCTAGACCATCGATCTACTCACCCTTTGCTTCATGCTTTGGACACACAATGCCCCTATCGGCGTTCTGTATTCAGAGGCACGGCTCCATTCAGCAGGCCCAGTTGCCATCTTTGCCGGAGGCCAAGTTCGTTTGTTGATGGGTTCATAACTGGGAGACGTGTCGGCCCGTGTTGGTGCAAAGATGGTCGGTTTGTCTCGTGGACGACCTTTACGAGAGCTCTGCTGACGTGTTCAGCAGCGGACAATGTGCCCCCGAAACGCTGCCTCCTTTTCTCCTGCGCTTCACTCAACCCAAGGTTCTGTTCATTGAGAATGTTATGTGGAAGACCTACGTCTCTGAATGAATAAGGGCTGTTGAACCGAACTGTGTGGGGTTGTTTGAATGGCTGCCTTTATGCTGTTCTTGCTTGAATTGGAAAGGGCAGTTGAACTGTAATTGTTATTGTCTTCTCTATTTATCGGTGTGGATGGCGTACAAGACAACGCATACACCTTTTACAAGGGACACTCATTTTGGAAGGACTTACGTGAGGTACTCTTAAAACACACACACACACGCACGCGCGCGCGCGCGCGCGCGCGCACACACACACACACACACACACACACACACACACACACACACACACACACACACACACACACACACACACACACACACAGCATCGGCGTGCCCTCATGGTTGGTCAATTCCATCACATGTTTTTAAAGGCCAAAATAAAATCAGACGCCTGGACTCTCAGGTTTTCATGTATTTTAAAACCGGACACTTTTTAAAGGGCCGATAAGACTCCCAATCAGCACCAGCAGAAAAAGGCTTTGCAATAGCAGGGATGTAAGCTCTGCCTTGACAGAAGGGAAAGTCTCATTTAAGCCAGCACAGGGAACATTGCAACATGTCTTCAGGAGTTCAAGTGTGCGTGTGTCAGTTCGGTGTGACTCGGGATGCCTCTTGTTGTAACTCTGAACAATGAGGTCGTCTCTGCTCCTCCTCCTCCTCCTCCTCCTCCTCCTCCTCCTCCTCCTCCTCCTTGTCCTCCTCCTCCTCCTCCTCCTCCTCCTCCTCCTCCTCCTCCTCCACACTCCAAAGGCTAGCGGCTGTCAGGCAGTGTGGGCCTTTCTGACAAGCGTGTTCCGAGGGCTTTAAAACTGACAGGGGGCGCTGTAAAATGTCTGGAGTGTTGAGAGGGAGTTTTTGGGGCTCCGAACGTATCCTAAGTACATGTATGTGTGAGAGTGCAATTGTGTATTTGTGTGTGTTTGTGTGTGTGTGTCTGGCAGTGAGTTTGGATTGGGGGTGAGGTGGGAGACTGAAAAAGTGATTGACAGCCTAACCAGACTCTGCCACAGTCTCTCTCCC
Source organism: Gadus chalcogrammus (assembly GCF_026213295.1). Taxonomy (NCBI): domain Eukaryota; kingdom Metazoa; phylum Chordata; class Actinopteri; order Gadiformes; family Gadidae; genus Gadus; species Gadus chalcogrammus. The sequence continues at coordinate 10,128,962 of NC_079431.1, forward strand.
TCTATTTCTCTCTAGTGCTCTTGCCTGTCCCTCTCTCCCTCTCCCATTTATGACTGCACTGTGCACTCGTTCTCTCTCCTCCACCTCGGCTTTCATCCCGCTCATTGTGAGTCCCCCACAAATGGGACTCAATTAAAATGACAATGGAAATACGGCTAATCTTTCCTAAGACACACTCATTACAGCCATATTTAGAATGAAAGCCCGGACGATAATTACACCTTTTTAGACATGCGTACAAACTTTTTGGTGGCGTCTGTCTCTCTCGTCTTTCTCTGCCTCTGAAGTGACAATTTGACAGCCCGGAATGATTTGTTTTATTCAGTTTTTTTTTTCTTGTTCCTAGTCAATAATGGGGCATGCATAAAAGGATGATAATAGGCTGACAACTTATATGAAAAGCACCGCTCCGCCTTCTCAGGGACTTTTCTTCTGTGCTTTTTTCCATGTGGGTGTGCAGAGGGACTCTCTCTCTCTTTCTCCCTCTCTCTCTCTCTCCCTCTCTTTCTCTCTCTCTCTGTCTTCCCCCCCCCCCCCCTCATTCTCCTTCCTCTTTTAGTAATCCCACTTTAAAATATTCATATCTAATTTGCATTTACAATGTAATTACAGGCGGGCTTTGAGTGATATTGGACACGGCCGCCGGAACACATGCTTCACGCTTAATCTTCATTTGGGCGATTTGTGCGTGTGAATAAATACAAAACAAGCCAGGGTGCCATATATCGCCGGCGGTGGGTTAAGATAAAGGCCCGACGCACATAGCCACACAAACAAAGGAATGCCTTTTTATTATTATTTTATTTCATATTGCTCCTCCTTCTTTCTCTTCCTCGCATCTCTCCGTGGGCCTAATTCGTTTTAAATGGTGTGTCCCGATGGTGCGTCCCTCTGGTATATTATTCATTGTGCGCTCGGCAGGAGGGTAGGCCCCTTTTTAAACAAAGCACTTACATTGGTGACCTGTAACGAATGGGCTGGCAGTCAGTCGTGACAGGCATCCAGGGCCCTTTTGGGCACGTGCGTCTCCGGTTGATATGGATAGATGGAAGGGAGGGAAAGATTAGCGGCCCTGATTTAGGCCTGCAGAGGAAGCTGGAGGAATGGAAAAAAAACCTGTCCGGGGTCTAATGGAGTTACACCTGGACAGCTCCAAGGACGTAGGGGCCATGGCGTCGATGTGAGCTTTTGGTTGCTCCGGTTGATGATGTATCGTATGACTTGCGACTCAGAGGCTCTTGGTGTCGTTGGTTAGGACGTATTCAGACATACTGATGCTTTTCGAAGAGAAACTTGAGATCCATAAGGTGATGGCGGCGTTGGCATGATTGATTCACCTCAACATTATAGCAAAAATGATGTGAATATATTGGTGGGATCATTACTCGTTTGCATGCAACAACCACGGTCATTGACGAGGATTCCCCCCCCCTCAATCTCCTAAAATCATCTCGCATTAGTGCACCACTCTTAATGTAATGCGGCAGAAAACACAAGGGAAAGGACAATGGGCTTAGATCATTATTACACAGTACTACATCATATTTTCACTATTCTCTGAGATGTCGCTATATAAATCATGTTTTCTTTGTTAGCCTTTACTGTGTGTGTGTGTGTGTGTTTGTTAGCCTTTACTGTGTGTGTGTGTGTGTGTGTGTGTGTGTGTGTGTGTGTGTGCGCGAACATACACACACACACCAACACAGTCACCTTGCAGGGAAAATAAGAAATAGAACAGGCTCCCTTTCCTCGGGTGCGCGTGGTACATAAAGCACAGAACGAGGGAGGGAAAAGGCAGGTGACCTTGGCTGGTCGTCTGTACAGTGGAACCGCTGCCCGCCTGGGCGCTCTGGCAGGGCCATACGGGGAAGTCTGTGTTTACGTTCCTGTCCCACTGCAGCCAGTAGCTGCCTTTCACCACAGGAAGTCTCCACAGTGTTTTCTCATCAGCACTACGGTCGAAATTGTAGAAATCCATTTAGCGCTGGTAAGATATTATTTTGGGTACCTTTTGTTGAGGTCATGTTCACACATTGACAGATCACGCAGCACCTTTTTAAATGAAGCATGCATTCATATCTTTTCGATTAACTTCAGGAGGTTTTTTTGTGCAGACTTGCTGGCTTCTGTAATAATGTGTAATAATAGCTGTTGAAAACACGTTCTCGCTCCCATGCTTATGAAGCCCAAATATAAGCATTCCGCTGGAATTTCTGTATTTTGGACCTAATGGAACCTAGGCTGTCTGTTTAATGACTGCCATTGTGTGAACAGTGGTCAGGTTGTATCAATACTGTGACAGGGAACGTACCCTGCTACCACTCCGACATCTGTTGATCAAATTGTAGGGAAATTGACACAAATGAAGCCGGCTGGACACGTGTGTGGGCGTGGGTGTGTGTGTGTGTGTGTGTGTGTGTGTGTGTTTTATTTTTATTTTGACAGTTATTCCACCATAATTCATATATATAAATGTTCAAGGTATTCGGTTGCATTTGTGATGCACATATACTACAAACTACAATAACAATGGGTGTATTACATTACATATAGTGTAAATGTCATTAAACAGTGATCACCCGTCTCTGAACTCTGCATGGCTTAGCTGCACTTATCTATCGAGGTGTGTGTGTGTGTGTGTGTGTGTGTGTGTGTGTGTGTGTGTGTGTGTGTGTGTGTGTGTGTGTGTGTGTGTGTGTGTGTGTGTGTGTGTGTGTGTGTGTGTGTGTGTGGTAGGGCGGTTGTGATGGGGCGTCCCGTGTGTGCGGGGAGGACATGACAAAGAGGCAGCCCGGGTCCAAAGTCAACGGTGCTGTTTCACTCCCGCCGCGCGCGGCCATTTACCTGAGACAGGGGTGCTTTATCTCAGTGGCGCCATGCACAGCCCTCACACACACACACACACACACACACACACACACACACACGGCCAAGCGCACACACGCACTTTCAGAGAAAACGCACACAGACACAGACAAGCGCACACACGCACTTTCAGACACACACACAAAGACATGGAGGCCAGCGCACACACATTGATTCAAGCACGCACACACAACCACACATGCACGCATGCACACACACACACCTACACTGAAATAAGCAAATCCAGAGGGATAAAACCAGGATGAACCATTATATATATATATATTAAACAGTCCGTCTAGGATAAACCTATGCATTCAATTTCACCATCACTGTATACAGATAGACCCCAATAACAGGCGAGCGCTGGGGGGGTCACCGCGGATCAGTTTATTTTATCCCCCCGCCACCCCCATCCCAGCCAACTCCATCCCAGCCAACTCCAATGGAGGCATTCTCTCCCCACGGCAAGGTGAGGGGGGGAGGTGTGTGCGTGGATGGTGCTGATGCAAGAGTATTCGCAGCCAGAGGGAGACCAAAAGGGGGGCAAATGAGCAGGATCGGGGCTCTAAATTTAGACGGGGACGGACGGACGGAGGGAGGGAGGGAGGGAGAGAGGGCAGGTAGCGGAGGTCTGGTGTTCGTATGGCGGGTGGGAGATGAGGAGGGGACGCGGGTGATCGTCTTGGGAGCCTTGGTTAAAGCGTCCGCCATCAGAGTGGACGGATGGCCCATTAATCAGCCGCCGCCCGGGGGGGGGTGCCGGGCCGGTGACAGGGACACTTCATTCTGCACGGGCCCACAGGAGAGTGCACGTTGCGGGCACACACACACACACACAGACACACACACACACACACACACACACACACACACACACACACACACACACGTGCAGACGCAGGCATTGCCACGCCACGCGTATGGCCATGCTCGCACGCTCCGCAGACAGGCTTTGGCTCGCTCACGCTTGCACAAACGCACACACCCATTGCACACGCATTTGCACGCGCATGCTGCCCTTCTCTCTGTTCCGTTCCTTCAATTTACTTTATTTCACCCTCTGTTTCCCTTCTGCTCGCATTTTTGTCCTTTTTCCTCGACTCAGAAGTCCGGTTGTGTTTCGAAACGGCAATGATCAGATGAGATGCGATCACAGACTGCCTCTGTGATCTGACAGCTGACGTTAGAGTGTGTGTGTGTGTGTGTGTGTGTGTGTGTGTGTGTGTGTGTGTGTGTGTGTGTGTGTGTGTGTGTGTGTGTGTGTGTGTGTGTGTGTGTGTGTGTGTGTGTGTGTGTGTGTGTGTGTGTGAATATATATATATATATATACACATATATACATACATATATATATCTATATATATATATATATATATACATACATATATATGTATGCATATAGCTGGCAGGCTAGACTGGAGGTAGTGCGAGACGAACCCTGAGCCAACTAGAAAGGAGTTTGAACCCTGAGCAAAACCCCTCGCTACCCCTCGCTACCCCTCCTGTCCCTCACTGCCCTCAAACCAACCCCAGTTTCCTCCTCGGTGATGAATAAAGAGTGTGAACTGCATAACACTCGCATCCAAAATGTGCAGCCGAACTTAGTGATCCTACAATAAGTGTAAGCGGATGGGTCACCGTGTGGCTACGGCGCAGAAGATTCACCAGTCACAAAGGAAGACAGCGTTTCACCAGCAGCATGCAGCAATGATGAGCGACATGCATACAAATGTGCATCGGGGGCTCGAGGCATAAAATATACATTGCGCTGTATAAAATTCAGACGCAGGAGCCACTATAATGATCGGGGACGCAGCATCTTTCCGTATTCTCAGTGGACGTTATATCTCTTTTTCGGAAATGTCACGAGTGAAAAGAGTGACATGAGCGGCCACACTGTAAACACAGGCATCGGAGAGATAGGGACGTCTGCGCTGTCCGATCACTATCTCATAAAAATGTCAATGTCTGTGTTGGCGTGTGTCTGTGTGTCTGTGTTCACCGTGGACACACCGTTTAAGGCTGTGAATTAGCATCTTCTGTTTGTGTGTGTTTATCTGTGTCTGTGTGTTTGACGATGCGAGTATATGCATGCAAATGAGTTTGCGTTGAGGGTGTTTCTCGTAGGCAAACACCCACTTGATGGGGAGCCAGGCCGGGGGGTTGTTGAGGTTGTTAAAGAGGCAGGGTGTGGGGGGGGGGGGGGGGACAAGGGTGGCAGTGTATCCCAGCCTGAAGCGCTTTGTCCTGGGGTGAAGCTCCGGCCGTGGCTCCCCCCGCCCTGATGAGCGTGGTGCTGATGCCGCCATCGTCCCTTCTCCGTACCTTTCAGCCTCCCAGGTCATCGCTGGTTGGCGTTTATTTTGCGCTCCTTTTGCATTTCTCAAAGGTACTTCTCATTACTGACCCCTTTGGCCAGTGTGCCAGGCTCCCTGGTTCCAAAGAATAAGATTAAAGAAAAAAACCTTTGCTGGAGGAATCATGAATTCACTTTGTATAGAAAACAAATGGGTATAATAATAGCGATGATAACATGAAACACTGATCATGGGTTATAAATTGATTAATAAAGAATATTTCGACAAATGACATTGTGGGATTTCAGAAGCTGGTTTACATTCACGTTAAGATTGACTGCCCGTGGATTCAAACACGTCCTCAACGGAGTCTTCTGATTGGTTTGCTCCCCGGACATGAAGGCTTGTTAGGTCAGAAGGACGTTACCCTTTACGTGCCACTCCCGGCAATGTTAACGCTTTCATTCATTCACTTGGTCTCGAGCAGGCAAATTGCCAGTGCCGATTTTCCTGGAATATCGCCCGCTGCTCCCATTCACACATGAACCCAAGCAGGAAATCCTCCAGAAACGTTGCAGGAAAATACTGCCTGTGTGAAATTGGCTTTGGTCAGGCTTCTAAACTGCCGTTTTTTGTGGGTTCCACGTCTTCCACATCTCCCCCTGATGTCTGCACAAGATGTGTGTGTGTGTGTGTGTGTGTGTGTGTGTGTGTGTGTGTGTGTGTGTGTGTGTGTGTGTGTGTGTGTGTGTGTGTGTGTGTGTGTGTGTGTGTGTGTGTGTGTGTGTGTGTGTGTGTGTGTGTGTGATGGCGCGGCTGTGATGTAGCTCCCTGTCTAGCGGGCGGTGGTAAACAGAACAGCAACAATGGACACAAGCGGCAGCGGTTTGCACGTGTTTCCCTTTCTCCTGCCTTATTTGTGGGGTTCTCGCTCTCTCTCGCCCGTCCGCCTGGGCTGTGATGCCAAGTCAATGGATGAATAAAACATATCCGAATCACAGCCCTCCACCCAGGGAAATGTCAAGCTGTCAGCACAGCTTATTGGGAAAACACAGGGCCTGTGACTGGTGTCTGACAGTTAACCACCACCATCCTCCACCACACACCACCTCCACCACACACCACCTCCACCACACACCACCTCCACCAAACACAGGGCCTGTGACTGGTGTCTGACAGTTAACCACCAATATCCTCCACCACACACCATCCTCCACCAGACACCACCTCCATCACACATCATCCTCCACCACACACCATCCTCCATCACACACCATCCTCCATCACACACCATCCTCCATCACACACCATCCTCTACCACACACCATCCTCCACCACACACCATCCTCCATCACACACCATCCTCCATCACACACCATCCTCCACCAAACAGAGCGCCTGTGACTGGTGTCTGACAGTTAACCACCACCATCCTCCGACTAAAGCAGGGCCTTCAGCTGGGGTGAGACTGCTTACCACCACCATCCTCCACCAAACACCACCCTCCACCTAACAGAGGGCCCGTTGCTGGTGTCTGATGGTTCACCCACCACCAACCTCGACCAAACACAGCGCCTGTGACTGGTGTCTGGTGGCTTTCCACCCACCATCTCTCGTAATTGTTCAACCTCAAAAGCAACCAAAAACGGAATATCTATCCATGCAAGTCGAGCTCTTGGGCGTGATGTTGTTGAAGCACTGTTTCGGATGAGTTGGAGAAGATTGTGCACAGATTGATACCATCCATGTTACAGGAATGCTTTTTTTTCATCCTGGATTAGTAGCAGTTTGAGTGAAGTAATTATGAGAGATGGTCTGAAATGTGGCGTCAAGAAAGGCTTGAGGCTAAAACTGTCCGGATGATGAGCAGCCTTTGGATTTTGTTTACCCGGTCAACATTCCAGCCAATCACCTTTTGGCAACATGTTAGTATGTTGTGATGGTAGTAGCTAGCGCCCGTGGCTAATTATTGCTAAATTAAGGCTGAGGTCTAGGTTTAATTCGGGCCACAAGAGCACTAACTTACTCTGCAGCAGCTGCCTGAATCCATTAGAATAATGGCTGCTCACACCAAGGACCCCAGGGGCCCCTGCCAGGTTAGCCTAGTGCCATAGCACGCACACACACACACACACACACACACACACACACACACACACACACACACACACACACACACACACACACACACACACACACACATTCCAGTCTCAATATTGCTCATCACATCATCATTATTGTGCAATTTTGTAGTGGGGGGGACTCTGGTCTGAAGGGGGGGGTGTTCAAAGTGAGTTAACTCTTGATAGTTCATTAGATCACCAGTTTAATTGATAGTTTGCTACTTCCTTTTTCAATATTATGTGTGTATGGAACTATGTGTTGATGTTAAAGTGAGGGACAACATATCGTTGGAAGCACTGCATTTTATTCCCAGACAGTAGCTGGTAACTTGACAGTGGCAATTAAATTCCAAACTTCAAAGTAATTGCAACCGGCTAAGTGAAAATGGGCTGACGGCACTCCTCTTCCTCCATGAGGCTCCATGCTCCTTTCATACTCTGCTTTTTCCCTGATTCACTCTTCTGTTTTGCTGAAACCATCTGGCGTAAGTTAGACTTCAGAAAGTGCTGGGATGATGGTGGGATGAGCCAACAGGAGCCGGTGTTCCTCGGCCTCCGGCGCCGTCTATTTTATTACTTTATTACTCAACCATTGCACTCATACCCAGGCATTAAACCTCAATTAAAACGTCACATAAAGTGTAGGTATTGTCGTTTTCCTCAGGGGTGTGTGTGTGTGTGTGGGTGTGTGTGTGTGTGTGTGTGTGTGTGTGTGTGTGTGTGTGTGTGTGTGTGTGTGTGTGTGTGTGTGTGTGTGTGTGTGTGTGTGTGTGTGTGTGTGTGTGTGTGTGTGTGTGTGTGTGTGGGTCCTGGTTATCTTGGTTACAACTGGTAACCAAGATGTTTTTCAGTTTTTGTAGAAGGTGTAATTGGTGATGACATCGGACTCTTCATACAAATTCAATTAAGTACTTATTTCATGTCAACGTGTTGTTCAACTGATTACTTTCTGGCCCTAATTGTGATCTTATTTAATATTGCTGGAAAGTATAATGAGGTTCTTCTCATTTCCCTACGTGTGTAATATTAAAAGAAACGTCATTATTGCCATTTCATGTAACCATTTACCCATAGATGGATTGTAGATTGCATGACTTTTAGTCGAGGGTTTGAGTCGCCTACTGTACTGGTTGCCTGTGCAGATAAACCCTATATTCAAACTCTCACATGGTCACCCAAACCTGAACAAAAGGAGGATTTCACAGTACCGTTATGCCTGTTCCTGTGCCTGTACACACATTTTGCCAACTTGTAGCAGGCGTTACGAAGCCTAGTGAGTGTGAGCACTCTAGTGGAATATAGGTGACAGATTTATAGTGAATTGTTAATGAAGACAAAAACAGGGGTCCATCAAGATAAATTAGGCCTTTCAGCAATGCTTTCTCCACAGCTACATTAGTGACAGAAAAATGAGATTTGTGCATGAAAGTCAGGGAAACAATATCATGCTGTTATTCCCATTAGGGCATAGATGGATGTGTTTTTAAGACGGAGATGACTATTTTAAGAATGTGCCATAATGCCATCACCACAAAAAAACACATCAACAACAAAGAAAACAAAAAGTGTGTTTCCGGCTTCATCCGCCTTCAAGTTACTACGCAGTAACGTTTGCAGAAAGTATGCAGACACTGGCATCGAGGATCCAACCGGCTTTCGCCTTGCATACTGTACGCACTCAGTACACACACCTGGGGAGCTCTGGCTTGTCTTTAGGTTCAGGCCGGGGGTTCAGCGGGCACCGGGGTCTCTCTGCTTCCAGCCATCTGCCGCGGTCATTCCCTCACTGACTTAATTAGGAGAAACAGCCAGACCGGTCTCCAGTGAGGCCTTTCGCCTGTCAGCGGGAAATAAGAGGGGGAGAGGGTAGAGCATGGGCACGATAGAGTGAGTAAGAGAGGGAACGGAGAAGAGAGAAGGAACATTTAAATGAAGCTCAGATGCTATAGGTGTTTGTATGTATAGGTAATGGTTAGAACGTCTGAAACAGTATTGCGAAGTGCTCCTCTCCAGGTTGCAAGCTATGCGTGATCCAGACACGCCCACACACATGCACACTTGCACACGCACGCACGCACGCACGGACGCTTGCAAACGCGCACACACACACACACACCGGGACACTTGCAGAAACACATCGGGGAGTACGGAGTCATGGGAGAGGAAGTAGTGGGACAACAGAGGAGATAAGAGATGAGTTAGGGGAGAGATTAGAGGAGGGGTGAAAGAAACCCGAGGAGGTGAAGGTAGTGGAGCGAGAAGAAAGGAGGTGTGTGTGTGTGTGTGTGTGTGTGTGTGTGTGTGTGTGTGTGTGTGTGTGTGTGTGTGTGTGTGTGTGTGTGTGTGTGTGTGTGTGTGTGTGTGTGTGTGTGTGTGTGTGTGTGTGTGTGCGCGTGCGTGCAGGGAGATGGGTTTATAGATGTATTTTTTGTATAGAGTAGGGGGAGTTTTTCCAATATTGTCAAGCTTCTATTGCAATGATTCTGTTGTTGCTTTTTACCATTCTTTTTTATGAAAGACATTTCAGAAGTAGAACTAAAGTTTATGCAGTATTGATATTATAACAACATACAAAAAAGCCAGGCAATGAAAATATACCAACTATTGGGAATAAAGTGTTCAGAAAAAGGTCATTGTATGTGTTGAAAAGCGATAATAACCATTGTGCCACGAAAAGTTTATGAGAAATCTTGAACTTGTATTGGAGATGAATATGTGAGAAGAGGGATAGGAAAGTGAGCAGAGATAATCGAGTCGTAGAACGTTGATTCCATCTCTCAGTACACACACACACACACACACACACACACACACACACACACACACACACACACACACACACACACACATATATATATAAAGGATAAACTGAAACTTTTCCCTTTCTGCCATAACAGACCTTACTTAGGCCTTGGGGACACTAAATTAAAGTGTTTGGTATCATAGCCCCATATTACATTGGTCATTGTTATCCACCATAATACATTTTATTCAAAAACATAATCACATGCATTTTGAGTTTGGCCACAGACACGAGGCAGTGATAAGCAAACAAACAAACAGCTGAAAACAAGGGGTGTGTTTGCCTCTGCGGGGCATGCTGCCGCCAAGGCATCTTGGCGCCCGTACCATCATCTGAGGGCTGACGGATCGGGATGGAGGGGAAGCTGGCTGAGCTAGACTAGGCTAGGCTAAAAGGGGCGAGATGAGACCGTGACGGAGACACCTTTCTGTTTGTTCCCCAACCTTGCAGGTGTACTGAGGCGGAGGCCGTTATTGCCTGCGCCGCCCAGAACCATAACAAACTTAGAGACGCTTCATTTCAAATTTGGCACGGCCTGTAACATGATGCCATCAGCCCTTGCGGGGGTCTCTCCATTTTGTTGTTTCTCTCTCTAGTTTTTTTATCCATTCCTTTTTTTTATATTATAAGCTACCCTACGCCCCCATCACCACCCCCCCCCCCCCCCCCCCCCCCCCCCCCATGCCCTGATGCACACCCCACCCCCTCTCCCTACATCAACCCGCGACCCCCCAAGAGACATGTCAGGGGGGTCTCGTGTCGTCTGTCAGGGCTCCATCGCTGACAGTGTGCGTCTGAAAGGCCATGCTCCGATTGGCATGCGATCCCCACAGCCGTGCTGTGTCAGGATGTTCCTGCCTCCTCTCGCTCTCCTGCCCCCTCGCTCTTTTGCTCTCTCGCTCCCTTTCTTTATTTTCCTCTTGCTCTCTGTCTCTCCATTTATTTTGCTCTCGCTTTCTCTTCTCTCGCTCTCTTGCTCTCTCGCTCTTTCTTTATTTTTCTCTCTTTCTCTCCCTCCCCCTCTCTTTTCACTCCCTCTTTCCCTTCTTCTCTCTATCTCTCCTGTCTCTTGCTCTATCGCGTTCTTGCTCTCCCTCTCTTTCTCTCGCTCTCTCTCTGTCTCTCACTTGCCCGCGTGCTCTCTCTCTCTCTCCGCCCATCCCTCTTTCCTTGTAAGCCTGTCTGTTCCTTTCCACTGCTTTTCATTGGGAAATTCATATGTTTTTCTTTAGTCATGTTAGTCCTTGCCTTCAAGTCTATGTGTCTATGGGACGTGAATGTTTGTGTGTGTTTGTGTGTCTGTTTTTGTGTGTGTGTGTGTGTGGGTGTGTCTGTGTGTGTGTGTGTGTGTGTGTGTGTGTGTGTGTGTGTGTGTGTGTGTGTGTGTGTGTGTGTGTGTGTGTGTGTGTGTGTGTGTGTGTGTGTGTTTGTATGTGAGATCTTTTCCTTCACATTATTTCCTTTTTTTTGTCTCTGTATAAGTCGCTCTCTACAAGTCCAGTATTGTTCAACAAATCGACCCGTGCATCTCTCAATGAGAAGCTCCCATGTTGCACCACTAACTAATCAATGTGATGGCAGAGTGCATGCCGGACTCCCTTACTCCCTCTCAGGACAACAAGATTAATTGCTTGTCTTCCTAGTTGGGAAGACTTTAGTTAATCACAATCCGGTTGGATAGAAGCGTAAGTGACGCAGTGTTTGTCGAGAGCGGAGGATGGAGGATGACCTCAGGCATATCGATCGGGTTTTAATGCCAGTGATTAATATTGATTATTTGGATAGAGAAAGAGCGGATAACGTTGTGTTTCTCTGTGACAATCTACACAGGTGAGGGCCACTTGTTTTCATTAGACCTCATTCCTTTCTAATTAACCATGAAACACCTCATTTGGAGTGATCCCAGCTGGAGTAGCATTGAATGATGTTTTTTCTCTTCCCTCTGTCCACACAGAGAACATACTCACTGGGAATTTCCAAAAATGTATCCATAAATAACCTATATATACATATTGATACATAATTCATTATTTAATATTGCTGCAAAGCCAAAGAGGTACAACAATTGAGGGGTTGAAGAAGGGCCACCGTACCGGTTCAGTTAAAGGGAAACTTCACCCATTTCCATTAAACTTTGTATCGTTAGAAACCCACTCATATTTTTGAATGGTCGTGCATCATTTCCTTCTTTTCTGGAGAGACTGGAGAGATCTGTATCGATCTCCAACACTTCCTGTTTAAGATGACGCAATATGACGATTTTTGCGTAGAAGTAAATAGGAAGTGTAAGAGGGGAGGATTCTCGTAAGACTACAAGCACTAGTCCCACGCCCCTATAGGGGGTGGGACCCACTGACGCTACAGACCTATTAGAGCAGTGCCAGTGGGTGGGACTTCACCAGCAGAAACTAACATCTACAGCGACTGAAGCTAAGCTAACAGAGGCTGTTAGCCTAAAAAAACTGCTAACAGCTGAAGTACAATGGCGGAAGGTACTGGATCTTCACTAGAAATGTTGTGTGAAATGATTTGTCTCGCGGAGATCTAGATCAGCGGGAGTGGCCAGCGAAGCTGTGCATCATGGTGGGAGTTGTTGTCTTCAATCCACAAGTGCCAAAAAGTCACTTTCTGCCTTTTCTCGGTCAAGACGGCACCAAATTAGAATTTTATTTTATTATTCAACTACATATAGGACCCAATTTCAATACATATTCATGCCTCCACCGGTGAAATGCTCCTTTAATTAACACGTGTGTGTGTGTGTGTGTGTGTGTGTGTGTGTGTGTGTGTACAGAATTCAAGACCATAAAGTGGTTTGGTTTGCCAATAAACAGTTATGTGCTATGACGCCCAAGCCCACACCACACGCATGCACACGTACACTCATGCACACACAGTGCGCACCACCACCGATACAGTAGGAGTGCGTATGCTCAATTGAACTAAGTCAAGCCTGGGTGCAATTAGCACTAGTTGAGAAGCCGAGAACCTGTTTGGTCTCTGCTTTTTTTTTTTACTCTGTAAGTCAAAGAACGTTGACTCAGATCTAGCGCTGTTCCATCCTACTCTACACACACACCTACCCCCGCACACACGCACACTCGCAAACGCACAATCGCACCGATAAAGGTCAGACCAAAAACTTTTCATTTTCTACTAAATTGAATTGGGCAGAAGCCCAGCCTGGTGCAATGAGGAGAACCTGTGTTTTTATAACTCTGCCTTTTATTCTCCATCCGAATCTTTTTAATTTTACTGCTCGACTTTGAAGCACACGCACCCATCACATGGAGTCACGTGTGGGAGCTTAGTTGGAGGTGAAAGCAAAGCGTTCAACTTTGAAAGTTTGGGCTCCTAATTAGGGGAATTAGTGGTAGATCAAAGAGGGCAATTAAAGGGGGGACGGTGGTGGTGGCGGGAGCACATTAGCATCACAATGCACGGACAAGGCCAGGGAGTACAGCCTCGTTATGGAGCGCCGCCGCAGCGCTAGCACCGGCCCCCACGGCCAGAGAGAGGGAGTGAGAGAGACACAGACATCTATCTGTCTGTCTCTGACATACGCATGGCACACACCGCTACCACAACTATGCACATACACGCATAATACACACTTGGGTATTGTATCAATGTTGTACACATATGCGCAGATGCACTCAAAGCGACACACAACACGCATTAAAAACACACACACACACACACACACACACACACACACACACACACACACACACACACACACACACACACACACACACACACACACACACACACACACACACACACACACACACACAGAGACACACACACACACACACACACACACACACACACACACACACAGAGACACACACACACACACACACACACACACACAGAGAGACACAAAGAAGCTTATAGTATTTAATATTGGTTGCCACAGGAAAACAAAGCCCGGGCGCTGGCTGTTCTCATCCAATCTCAGCTTAATTAAGGAGGGAATACACTTTGATCCACCGCATTGTAGACAGTCATCACAAGCCAGCCCTAGTGAGCTTTAGAACCATATGTACGCTTACCCCCGCTCCCATCCCATCTTCCCCCGCCCCCCCGCCCCTCACCCATGAAGTCATACCCTATTGGGTTTTCCATTCACCGGCCGTCTGCCATTTGAAGTCAACAGAGATGAGGGGCCCGGAAACATTCTATTAAGACTACCTGCCCCCTTCCTTATTAACTGGCCTTCACGGAGAGGGAGAAACTGAGGCATGCAGCGTACGCCACAGAGGCTACTCTACACTAATAGCATAAGCTGGACAAAAGATCAAAGCCCCAGGGACACCACTTCACTGGCATTGCTATTCACCAGCGATATAGGCTTTTGGTCCGGTAATACGGGCTAATGGTGCACTGGTGCAAAATGCTATGTGCAAGAGGACTATTATTTTCTTCCCGAGGATGCTGTTTTTTTTTTTTTTTTAAATCCTTCGAAGGAGGCAGGGAAACGGAGGATTGCTCCTGATAGTTAGCACCAGACAGCTAATTGAACAGAGCGCCGTCTGTGGAGAGAGGACCGCACTGTTTAGCCTGACGTCGAGGTGGTCAGGTCACCTGCCACAGTCGCCCTGCACCTTTGCATGCCACTTTCCGCTCTTCTTAAGTTTGTTTTATTGGTTTAAACGCATGAAGCTTTACACCTGAGTAGCGACCAGGGACATTGGAAACAACATATGCATATTTGCGAGCATACACAATGCATGGAGAGGGTTCCATTTCCCCTTCAGCGTCGTTAATGGGTTAATATAGTAAAGCTCCATCAGCTCCACGCCTCCCCAAACCTCCACCCTCCACCTGTCTGATGCATCTCAAATCACGTCCAGGTGAAGGTGGGAAGACCAAGGAGATCAGGGTTAAATGATTTGGTGCGGTCCTCGTTGGAAAAGAGGACGTGTGTGTGCGTGTGTGTGTGTGTGTGTCTGTGTTTGTGTGTGTTTGTGTGTGCTTGGCTGTTTGCTTGCGTGTGTGTGCATGCAGGTGATTGACTTAGTAGCACAAAATCAACATTGGCTTCCAGGACTAATTGTTGGGCATACACCTTATCAGCAGGCCATGCCAAATCCTGTCATCCCTAACACCCTGGGGTCTAAACATCTACTGCCCCCATTTTCCAGAGGTTTTATTTTTTATAAGTGTCACTCCATGTGGGGTCCGGCTAACAATGGGATGTTGAAAAGGGCATTTCAACAATTTGGAAAGCAGTAATAATAGTATTAAGGCTTTCCAGACTGAAATAGTGTTGCTAATGACATGCTCACTCTTTTATTTAAAGAAAAACGAAAGCTTTTTATGTCCTTAATGTATCTTTTTTTCCTGCTTCCTCCTCCTTATTCTTCTCTTTATTCTCCCTTTTATCATTATTATTCTTCTGTCACTTGTGGTTTCTTTCTTTTTTTTTTTCTCCATCTCCTCATTACACTGAATAAATAGCAGTTCCCTGGCTGGCCATGTTGAATGTAGTGGTTATCTCTAAAGGGGCAGCTGCATAGGTGGAGATACGGCTTTGCCAGGCGGCCGCCATTTTCATGCCGCACCTGCTATAGGCTTTATTTTAACTACAATCATGGCTAATAATCGGCTCTGCTACTGCGTTGCTCAATTGTCACCCTCAAACTGCAACGTGTTTCCACTTTGTTCCCAGAGCTGTCCAACCAGCCCATTGTATTGGTTTTCTCTGTGTTCGACTAATTAAACAGTGTTTCGATTTAATTGTCTTTGCTAAATTAACAGTAATTGCCAAATTACATCACTTATGTTATAGACAATTGTGTCTTCTATCCTTCATATAAATCGTAACTTTCTTGCCGAACTTTAGTTAATTACTAGCATGTTAAGTGTTTTACTTCACTATTCATCTGTATGTTATTCTATCGTTTATTACCATTAAGTCATGGTACGGCATAACTGCAGATGATTTGATGTTGAAAATGCCCATAGCCAAATTAGTATAGTATGCTAGGAACCTGGTACTTTGAAGTCATTTGTTGACCTTTCCTGCTTTTTCCCACATTTTGCAAAAAATGGGCACAACATATGTTGGTTCCGCTGAAGATAATACCTTATCCTTCTCTTTCCCAAATATTTTATTTTAAACCTTCTTACAAAGAAATTTGTGACTCTTAATATGTCCATCTACAACATTTATTGGTTCGGGCATAAACATGTGTTGAGAACATTAATATGTTCATGTATGTGTAATGCATCTGCAGCATTGAATTTACCTCATATTTGTCGTAAATATAACCAATCTTTCTGAAAATCACTCCAAGGTAAATGCAAGTTGGAAGTCCAGAGGTCTAACTTTTAGGTTCTGAAAGACAGAATGTCGGATTGTTGCATGTCACCAACGGCACACACAGCACACACAGCAATATCCTCTGCATGCCTCACGGCCTGACATCGAGTTGATTTGGCATCACTTCCATCTGTTCTCTTTCCTGACTTACACCAAACCATTTTCAAGTTGATCAGCCGTCGTCCTTCTCTTAGCTTTTTCTTCTTCTCTCTCTCTCTCTCTCTCGCTCTCTTCGTCTAGTCTCTCTCTCTCTCCCTCTCTTCGTCTAGTCTCTCTCTCTCTTCGCCTAGTCTCTCTCTCTCTCTTAATGAGGTGCTGATAACTCTGGCTCTCTCCCAGATTAATACTCAAACTATGTCAGTGGAGTCCTTTATTCTTTTGCAGATTTCCTTTGTCTGAGCTGGTGAGGCGATGCAATAATTCAAGAAGCGAAAAAACATAAAGGCATACAGCAGGGTAAAAAAAATGTCATCCTGTGTCAACAACAAACACTCCCAGTATTGCTTTCTTTCGTTGACATTTTTCGGTTTGTTTGCTGCATGCCCACTTGATGGACAGGGAAAGTTTATGTGTGTGTGGTAGGGGTGGTTATTTCTATACGGTTTGCTTTTATATAGGACATTTTAGACTTTGTTAATCTGGCTCTTTGAAAAGGTTTATCGAGACAGAGCTCGGAGGAAGATAAATGGTGTAAATGAGAGTGAGCTGGAGCATATTATCCGCGCACACTGAAGATATCAAAGATGCCTTTTGATTACTTTCCCCGCTTGTCCCTTGGAAATCAAATAGCTCCGTCCCGTGCCGCTGGCCGCCTCCTGAAGCTCCCGGTATTGCCCAAACCCTGTCATTTCCTAGCGGTATTAGCCTCTTTCATTCACACTCCCTACTTGTTGTCCCTGTCTTTTTGAATTCCATTTGCATCCATTTAGGAGCGGATGAGACGCCAGCTTTCTCCACCATCCCTCTTTTCTTTTTTAATTATTTGTAAGTGACGGGTAACTCTCAAGCCCTCTCGTCTCTTCTCCCTCCAGTAGTGATTAGTCCAGCCAAATAGCTGGAATTAGCAATGTAAGAGGAAAAAAAGAAAACAGAAAAAAAAAAAAGCTTATCCTCTGCCAGCTGGAGCAGATGCTCAAATGAACCATCGATGCCAAAGTTTTTATTTTACTTTTTTTTTGGACTGGCATGAGAAAGGCCATTTCGGAGTGGAGCAAAGCAAAAAAAATCCCTCTACCCCCCCTCTAAGGGGGGGGGGGGGAGGGGGAGAGAGAGAGAGAGAGAGAGAGAGAGAGAGAGAGAGAGAGAGAGAGAGAGAGAGAGAGAGAGAGAGAGAGAGAGAGAGAGAGAGAGAGAGAGAGAGAGAGAGAGAGAGAGAGAGAGAGAGAGAGAGAGAGAGAGAGAGAGAGAGAGAGAGAGAATGGGCAAAGGAATAAAAAATGGCAAATTCTTTAGTTTCAGCCAATTAGGCTGAGAAGCCACTGGTAATTAACTCTCGAGGGACCCAGTGGAATAGTCATGCACCTCGTTTACATAATGAGGATGAGAAGAGAGGCTCGTTCTCTGCTCTCCCCTTTCCTCTCTAGCTCTCTTGCTCACACTCTCTCTCCCCTTTCCTTTGCTCTGTCGTCTCTCTGCTTGTCCTTTTCTCCCTCATTGGCCTCTCGGACCATGATAGGGCAGAAGCGCTTACGGCCAATGTCCCATTATTCCCAGGGCTCGCATGTGCCCTCGAATTCAGCAAATCTAGCCTAGAATGTAAAAGTTATGTAACGTATACAGTTTTATTTTAAATGCTAAAAGTGAACATTGGTAATTTTCCTTCTGAGCGGTTTTCGTCGATTCATAGTTTTAACAGAAAATGCTCCTCACTCCGCTTCTCAGATTCCTTGGTCAGACTGCTTGGTCATGTAAATGTATGATAATCCTATTCCTCTCTCTCTGTCCCTCTTTCTGTCTTTCTCTCTCTGTCTCTGTCTCTCTCTCTTTGTCTCTCTCTCTGACTCTGTCACTGTCTCTGTCTCTCTCTCTCTACGTCACTGTCTCTCTCTCTATGTCTCTCTTTGTCTATCCTGTCTCTGTCACTGTCTCTGTTTCTCTCTCTGTACGTCACTGTCTCTCACTCTATGTCTCTCCACGTCTCTCTATGGATCTCTCTTCTCAATCTCTCTCTGCCCTCTTTATCCTATCCAACCCCTACACCAGTTCATTTCATTTCCTTTCTCCCCAAATATGGAGTGATAGGCTTAGACTGTAAAGATCTGAAGTCGTTTTCCTGCTCTGCCGGCAGAATACGTTGCCGGCTGTTTAAATACGTTAAAGAAGCTCTTTCTCCTTTCTCTATCCGCACTCCCTCTTCTGTCCCAACCTTCAGTTTTACATGCCTTTACTGCTAGTCTGACTATAGATTGGATAATATTTGGGGGCATTGCTGATTTACAACTACATTTTAACAGAAGAAATACTTTTTTTTATTGGATGAATTGGTTTTTTTAATGTCCCCTGCTGACATCAAAGAAAAATAAACTCCAAATGAACCATTTTGCAATCATTATCCCTTCACTGATTCGCCCCATCGTTGTTGTTATGTTGTGGGGAATGCATTTCTTCCGTAAGGGTGACTTAAACTATTCCAGCGGGGTGTTTGTGTGATACACACACACACACACACACACACACTAACACTAACACACACACACACACACACACACACACACACACACACACACACACACACACACACACACACACACACACACACACACACACACACACACACACACACACACACACACACACACACACAGCGAGCAGGACACAGAGGCCTGTAAAGTAGGAGGCGAAACAGGAACAACCAGAGAAAAGAACTATTGAAAGTAACCCCGGGCCACATGAAAAAAATAAAAGTTCTCATCAACTTGTTCATGTTCTTTCAAAACAATCTCTCCAACCCACAACCCCCCTCCCCCCCCCCCCCCCCCATTTGTTCTCCTTATTTTTTTCTACGCCGAGGTTGAACGTAGCTCCGGGGCAGCAGATGTAACGTAACAGGAAGAAATTCATATCTCTTGGTTATGTGTTTTTCCTCTTCAACCGCTCGCCTTAACTTCTTACTTCTTTCACCAACCCCCGCCCCCCGCCCCCCGCCCCCCGCCCCCACTCCCCTTCCTTCTCTTCTCCTCCTCTTTGATGGTGGAGTTGGGATTAAAGCGTAAGCCTCGCTCAGCCTTTATTAAAGGGGGGCTTAATTTAATTAGCTGGCGCCACTTGAGACCCCCCTCCTCCCCCCAAGCCAGTCCCCTCCCCCCTCCCCCACTATGGGGTCTCTCTGTTCCCGTACTCAAGGTTTCCGACGCTTCGAGGAAGAGAGAGAGAGAGAGGTGGGGGTGGGGGGGGGGTGAGGAAAAAGGCTGGTAGTGTCTTGTAGTCTCCAAGGAGGAAGTGTCCTTTTCATCAGCGTGGTGCTTTAAGATCTCTTTAGAGAGAGAGAGAGAGAGAGGGGGGGAGAGAGAGGGGGAGGGGGAGGGAGAGAGGGGGAGGGATAGATAGATAGATAGATAGATAGATAGATCTCTCTCTCTCTCTCTCTGGATGGCCGCGGCAGGAGGAAGGGGCCAGCAGGAACCCAGGCTTTGCACACGCAGCACGGTGAGAGATGTGCTGATCCCCAAAACCTCGGGCCGATTCCAGCTCGGGTGGCAGCATGTGGTGAAATTCAGGCAAACATGTGAAACAGGGGGGGGGGGAGGAGACACTGAGCAAATCAAATATGAATGAATGTGCCTCACAAAGTGCTTCCCAAATTGAAATAAAAAACACACACTGGCAAGTGGCATTTGGATCTCTGCGTAATGAAAAACAAAACATAAATAAACCAAGTTTTAAATTACGGGCGTGAGTATAACCGGAAAAAAAAAAAATCAGCAATCAGTGTTTATCATTGCAGGACCCAGGGAGCCCAGCGGAGTGAGGCAGCCTCATTCTGTCAGGGAAGGGGCCGTTAGATGAGAATACATGACCCCACGACAGCGTTTCCTGGCCCCCCAAACTGGGGCACCGGAGTTCTGTATCACTGCCACCGCAGACAGGGGTTCTTGGCCCGTCTTAAGCTTCTCCCAGGCTATGAATATGTGATGGCGTTCCCCATGACGAGGTGCTCTTCGCCGCCGCCGTCCCCCGTCTCACTTCCTCCCCCCCGTCACCCTCTTCCCAGACAACGGGCATGGGCACGCATTGGCACACACGCATTAGCACACGTGCATACCACACACACGCACGCACAACCACCCATGCACACGCGCACACAAGCATGCACTCACACGTACCTGCACTCATTCGCACATGCGCACAAACACGCAAACACATTAACACACACACACACATAAACACACACGCACGTGCACACACGCGCAGAATTTGTACATGCTTTTATTTTTTACACTTGATTAAAAAGTTATTGAGAGTTAATGAGTTTGAATTAGTCCTCCAAGCAAGATCATCAGAGGACAACCGGATCCTTGATGCGTTAATTAAAGCTCAATAGGATGATCATGCGCCCGTGGCTGAATTGACGGACACTGTGGGGAAATTTCCCTTCCTTTTCATTTTTTTTTCCCAGTTAATTAGTCATTGTATCTCCGCTGTAAAGAAAAGATGTCTTGTTTCAGAAAAATGCTAATAGCTATTAAAAAACACGGAAGAAATAGATTGGATTGTCCTTAAAATGAGAAAAGAAACAGTGAACGCAAAAACAAAACGGTGCCGCACAGTGAGTGCAATCATAACACAGAGACCAGAGGGAACCGCGGTGACGTGGAGCTCATATATATTTCTCGTTTCGCCCTATTCTCCTCAAATCCGGTCCAGTTGCGCTAACCAATGCTACAAACATTAAAAAGCGTCTGACAACATCAGTAACCATCAGTTACTTTTTCCCCCATAGCTCTACGCTCACTCTTGTCTCTTGTCTTTGGTTTTTCCTTTGAAGGGCCTTCTCAGATATCTTTATTTCCCAGGGGAGAAACAGCAACAGAAGCAGCAGTACCAGTAGTGCATTGTGGGTGCGCTTTGGTTGGCTAGCAGTGCTGAGCCGCGGGGTCATGGGGGGACAGTGTACTCCCAGCTCGGAGGGGTTTCATCATCTCAAATCCCGCGTGTTTTGAGACCATTTGGCCGCCGGAGCCGCATGTTGCCCATCTCTTTCCCGTAGGAGGCTGTGTCTCGTCTCTAAGAAAAGGGAAAATGGAAACGAAAAACACACACTGGATATCTACGAAGGCCCCCACATTTTTTTGTGCAATTGCTTTCCGCACACATTGTTTTGATAAAAACTAATACAGATGCCCTCATCAAATATTTGTACCTTTTAAATCTGGTGCCAGACCATATTATGCAAATCCGGCGACCCCATGAGGGCTCCTGACCCAGAGGTTGTTAAACACTGGGCTAGTACTTTGCCAGACGCAAAGAAAACAACTGAGTGAACGATGTCTCCGCCAATGTTGATATGCCAATTTATTGTGTGATTTGATTGCAAGAGTATTTTAGCCGTAGTCTTCCAAAATGTAGACTCTAATAGCTTGTGTGTTTATATGACAAGGTTCCCAGAGTTATGTTGTGACTACCATGCTAGAGGCCAAAGTGCACTTTTATGTCAGTTGTCAGGGCTCTTAACGCAAAAGCGGGGCAGCCACAACCCTGGGAACATTGGTAGGGGCGCATTTTAGCTGAGGACGATTGGGGGTTAGGTTATTGCTGCACCTGATGGTGCTTTCCCCCAAAAGAAGTCCAGAAATCCTAAGCGACTCACTCTTTTTGCCATATGATAAAAGAAACATCTATAACAACAAACGTGTGCAGAGCATAGATATTGATAATGAGGTTAGGTTAACATTGTCGAAAGCGTATTCCTAAACGATTCCGGTGAAACCACAAATATGTGTGGGTGCCAGTGTGTACACCATACATACAATAGACATCTCACTCCTGTTTGTGTTTAGAAGCTGTATGTGAGCTATGCTATGTATGGCTATGTTTACTGTACACTTTGTGTTTATGTTTTCTGCATGCTTTCTCTCTTTCTCCCCGAGCGATCCGCCCCCGATACATATAATACAATCGAGGGCCCTTTCCAGCGAATAGAGCGTCCTTCCACCCTGCGTGGCCTGTTGACCTTAGCCATTAACAGTGATAATACCACCCGCCATGATTAAACTGAACATAATGCCATTTACATTAACTTTTACAACCTCAACGCTGTGCACAGCCCGGCTACAATAACATTCACTCAGAGGGCAATATCTTCAGTTAAGAGACACTCCTGCAAGCCCCTGTGTGAAACCATAAAGGGATGATTGTTTCTGTGTGTGTGTGTGTGGATGTGTCTGTGTGTGTGTCTGTTTGCATGCATGTGTGCGTGTGTGTGTGTGTGTGTGTGTGTGTGTGTGTGCGTGCGTGCTTGCGATCAGTTCTCCCGTATTGTGTGTAAGCCCAGCTTCTCCTCCTTATTTGAAGATCCTGTGCAACCTATTTGGCCATCAATGTAAGCTACCCCCGATTTTACCTCAGCAAACACCTGGTTTCTGTCTCTGCAGCGCTATTTGTCACTCTGCTGCTACGACGACAACGAAAACGACACAATTGTCGAGCTATATGTTAACAACATATTGATCATATAACTGAACCAAGGCAATGATATACAGGAGTTCCACTGTGTGGCGCATGCCATGCATGGCTTTCCACGGTAATCATCATTCAATTTGTTCTGATAAAGAAATCATTGGCTCAGAACGTGTATAAGGAATAGGAGATTTACATGGATTCCTTGTGGTCCAGTTCCATTCAATTATGGATGCACAACTGCATATGCTGAAGACCCATGAGCAATTAAGTATGGATAACAAAATGCATGCATGTCTGATGCCTTGTATGTCGTCATAAAGCATCACAGAAACTCAAGCATCATTCATTCAACACATATTTCTAAACACATTACACAGGTATATATTAAATTAAATTAGTAAAAAGCATATCTCAAATAAAATGAAACGTAACTTAATATATGCTAAGACCATTTAATGAGATGTGTTCTGTTGATACGTGTTGCTCTAGTCTAGTTGGACCACCTTCTTGTTTGGAGATGAAGCTTGCACAGCTGCCAGTTACACCATTTTATTCTCACTTTCCAGCTTGTTGTGGCCTCATTGTTTGGATATTTTTTATCGATTATTTTTTCTCCCCCGTTTGCTTTCTATTGCATTCTCTTTGAAAGACCTTCATCTTTCTTTCATCTTTCTCTCTTTGGTTTCCCTCTCTCTCTCTCTTTTTCTCGGGCAAGCCTTGTCAGCCTTGCCTGTGTATTGCTTACTTAAGGATTGGATTGTCAACCATTCCATAGCAACAATCATACAAAACCATAACGCAAAGTTGCTCTGTCCTCCGACTGAATGCCGGAGAATAATTTACCCCTCACACACACAAAGTCACCCAACCCGCGCACCTCATCCCGACCACAGCACACACACTCTCACACAGGCGCACACACACACACTTCTAAAGAGCTTTACAAATTCGATTTGCTGTTCAAATTATTCCACCTGGTGTCTTCTCCTAATTTTCGGTCTCTCTCTCTCTCTCTCTCTCTCACTCACTCACTCACTCACTCACTCACTCACTCACTCACTCACTCACTCACTCACTCACTCACTCACTCACTCACTCACTCACTCACTCACTCACTCACTCACTCACTCACTCACTCACTCACTCACTCACTCACTCACTCACTCTCACTCTTTCTCTGGCAAGTCTACCTCTCTCTCTGTCTCCCTCTCTCTCCCTGTCTCCCTCTCTCTCCCTGTCTGTGTGCAATATCTCTGATTTGGAACTTGTGTATGAGGATCTCGTCATGGTGGCCACTGCCCATGCTGCCGAAACGTAAACATGGCGATGAGCCTTTTCTGTGGTTGACTATGTTTGTTACAAAGTCATCTGTAATAACTATTTTCTTATATGTTTATAGAAAAAATATCCTGATGGTGAATGGATTGAAAAGCTGTAAAACTAACATACATGGAGAAGTGATTTTTATCAGCCGGAGGGTCGGAATTAAAAGAGTTTAACATTGAAACATCAGGGACAGAGTCCTGGAAGTTCTTCCTACCTGTTAAATAAGTTTGCTCAACGTGCGTTTGGGGGTGTCTGTGTGTGTGTGTGTGTGTGTGTGTGTGTGTGTGTTTGTGCGTGTGCACTTGCGTGCGAGGCGGTAGCAGTGGATCAAGCCAGCTGCACCAATGAGAATCGAAGTCCGCCTCATTACCTGTGAGCATAGAACCGAAGCTCGCCGCAAATGCAGATTTTCCCGACCACTGCCTTCTGGCTACTGGGTGAAGGCTGGCGTATTCTGCCTGGCTTCACCCCCTGCTGATAACCCGTATCAACCAAGTAGCGTGTTCGCCCTGAAACCCCCCCCCCCCCCTCCCCCTCTGCCAATCATCGCTCTCTGATTGACAGCAGCTCTACATTTTAATGCATCAAAACGCAGCTGCCTGTGTGCTGCCAGGTGATTTCCTCCCCTCTCTTTGCCCCCAACGCCCGCTGTGATCGCCTTCATGGCTGGGATTGAGTTATACCTTCAACCATATTGAATGGGAGAAACACTCCATGGCTGAACTGTGGTGATTTTTCTGCTGAGGAGTGCAGATAAATAATGATCCATGGATATGCTAGATTACTGTTTATGGTTATTGACACCCACGCAGACCCACACGCGCACGCAATAACACACGCACACACTCACGCATTCACATGCACATGCTCAACCGTACACACACGCACATACTCCCGCATACACACACACACACACACACACACACACACACACACACACACACACACACACACACACACACACAGACACACACACACACACACACACACACTACTATTTACTGTGATTGTTCATTATGCCCATCCGTTACTTGCATTTGGCTGGAACTGGGGCAGGCTGCCTGCTGACATAAAACTAACAGTCAGGTTTCTCGCCATTGTGCCTTTATGGCGGCTGTTAAAATACACTCAGCTTTGACTCATGCTATCTCGCTGGAATGCCCGCAGCAATGTGCAGCAAGCTGGCTGCGCCCGGTGACAGGCAGCCTGGGTCCATCATTTCTGCGTCCAAAAAGTTTGGTGCCAGCTGTCCCCGAGAAGCACACCGAAAAAACACACCAGCACAGCAGATTAGAAGAAAGACTAGGTAATTAGCCATACCATAGGACCATAAAGCACGGCGGTGAAATATATGTATGAATGAATGATGCTAAGCCACCAGCTGATGATAACCACCCCCCCCCCCCCTTGCTTCTGAATTCCTTCAGTGCCACAGGACCCGCTGCCTCAGCAGGGGCAGCAGACGCTAACCACCGGAATATATACAGAGAATATATATGGAAACACATAGAGTGAGCCGTCATTGGATCTGTCAGCTGCTTATTGCATATAAACACCAACAACCAGTCTCCGAAAGCACACAAGCCAAGACACACGTACAGAAACACACTCACACACACCCAGTGAGTCGCACACAAGCCAACCGCTCACCTTTAACAAATTACCATGCCAACACGTCTGGCAGTTTCCATTTGCAGCAGCCAGCCTCACAAAATAACGTCTAACGGTTTTATGAGGACCGCGCTGCGCCCGGCTGACCCTTTTTCAGTTGTTTCGTCACACCACCCGCAACCGGCGGACCCTCACCAACCCTCCCTCCGCCCGAGACCCTCGCAAACCCCTCGTGGATAAAACCCATTATTCCAAACTGCCGCTCTTCAGGAAAATCATTATCTCGTCCGTCTACGCCACGGCCCAGACCGCGGGACTCACGGGGCCACTCGTCCACCTAATCACCCCGCCTCGCCCCGGCGCTGGTCGCAACGCACAACGGCGAGCTCCTGCCGCCGTATCGCGTGTAATTACACCTCCTAATATGACATCTTTGCTTTAGCAGGGTGGATTGGATGCTAATGCGTCCCACCGTTATTGGCCAGTCCCTGTACGGGGGGCCGGTGAGGTGGGTTGGTTGTGTGTTCTTTCGGACACTGGCGCCAACGGTTTTGGTTTTGAAGCGAGACAGCTGACATGGCAGCCGGCCCCCTTGTTATTTCTTTGCCACATTGAGTTCGGGGGGCCATCTGGAGAACCTAGGAGCCCAGAGATAGTGGGATTATAGTACTTGGGTTAGAGGAACATGACAACCTTTTGAATGTACCGGTCTGGGGAATTGTCACCGTAAGGTTATCGGCAGCAACACCCTTACAAAAGGGTACTGTTTTTGAAATGTCACCTCCAGAGGTTTTTGAATAACCTAAAACTAAGAACCAAGAGCAACGCTAGATGTGTCGAAAGCTGTGCCGCTCAGAAGTGATTTGTGCAGGAATGTCTCAAGAATGTAAGAATTGCGTTTTGGTGTGGAACGAAAAGGGGGAGGGCAGGTCATACAGTGTAGCCCTGTGATGAACTGCGACCGTCCGGACATTGGGCTGATGGATGGCTTCTGATCCCTCTGCCCTTCTCTTCCCCGTTTTCCATTCTTGTTTCCCATCTTTTCCCCCCCAATCCCCCCTCTGCCCACAAAATCTCTCCACATCTCCCTCCATCTCCCCCCATCCCCCCAAATCTCCCCACATCTCTCCACATCTCTCCACATCTCCCCACATCTCCCCACATCTCTCCACATCTCCCTCCATCTCCCCACATCTCTCTCCATCTCCCCACATCTCTCTCCATCTCCCCACATCTCCCTCCATCTCCCCACATCTCTCTCCATCTCCCTCCATCTCTCCACATCTCCCTCCATCTCTCCACATCTCCCCACATCTCTCCACATCTGCCCACATCTCTCCACCTCTCCGACTGCCCTGCCAAGCGGATTGGCTAATGACAATGGAGCAGTCCCGCGGAGCTGTTGGAGAGAGGGATTATCGACTTGGGGGGGGGGGGGGGAGCGATGGTGGTGGTAGTGCTGGCTGGGGGGGGGGGGCAGTTGGCGGGGATGCAGAGATTTACGTCGGGGCCAAAGGGGCTGGCGGCCCCCCCGGCAGAGATAGATGGGACACATAATTGAGTTTGGCCACTGAGTCGTGTTGCAGTGGCCCTGGCTGGGGCGGCTGCGCCCTCTCCTTCGCTCTCCTGGCGGCGCGACTCTGGGAGACGGAGCAGGGGGCACCGCCGGGGAGGTTTATGAGGCGTACAAAGTGGTGGTGGCGGGTCAAGCAGGGGTCAGTGGGACGCTCCCTCTGCCCTTTGGGAACAGCCTGGCCGGGACAGCACAGCACAGCAGAGCAGATGATGCTGGCATGCAGGAGTAGGAGGTTGGCCCATGAGGAATGCGTGGAGGATAGCCCTGTTTTTTCTGCCCTGTGTCCACTGCAAATGTGCGTTTTACGGATGGGACCAAGCCCGACGGCAGGGGTCGGAATTCTGAAATGCGCCGGAAAAAGAATGCCTGAAAAGGTTGAGGATAAGTTATTCTCACCGCCATATATATATCCGGTTTATACTGTATGTGTGGAGCAGCAAAATGTGCACATTTCTGTCACTTTTCTCTAAATGTGTTCCCTAGTTCCCTAGTAAAACAGCCCTGGTCTCAGCAAACTGAAAATATTGCGGACCACAGGATTGTACCCAATCATTCAATGTTTATTATTTATTGAACCAGCAATAAAATAAATCCTGTTGTATTGCCAACAGCATTTTAAGCTAAAGACAACCTGGCAGGGAAAAATAGACATAAAATGTCCAACCGATACACGTCATACACTCGCACGCACACACACACACACACACACACACACACACACACACACACACACACACACACACACACACACACACACACACACACACACACACACACACACACACACACACACACACACACACACACACACACGTACATTCATAGCTGTGTGATGTATGAATGACTGTGTGACACCAAATCCAAATTTAAGCCCTCACCTCATGCATATGTACCTGTGATTGGCTGTCTCTCATTGGAGCATCCTGGGAAATGATGGCTTTATGAAACAGGCTAAGAAACGTCACCACTTGGGCTCTGTTACCGGTGGCACCTGCCATATTCGCCTGCCGCCATGTGTGTTCCTCTTCCCCCCATGGATATGAAAGGATCTGGATTTTAAGGGATTATCCCATAGCCCACAGAGACCATATGAGCATCTCTCCTCCGTCCGCATCATTCCACAGCCTAGGCCTCGCGGACCTGCCGCGACAAAACGTTCCGAAAAGTATCGACAAAGCGTTCCGAAAAGATTCCAAATGTAACACGATTCGACTAGAAATGGATCCTCAATTGTGCGAGACAAAAACACTCCTTCAACATTTCACTGTACAGGCAACTGTTCCATGGCTAGGCAGCTTTCGTAAACGGTTATCTTCACCCGCTCGGTCTTAATAGTGTGAGTGGGCGCATGTCCCAAGCCATTTGTTCAGGCGCTATCATACCAGACTCCATAGGTTAGATGCCACAAATCCTTGACTTTCCCACTTGATGCAGAGATACTGAGGATGCTTCCTCTGTGGCTGGAGCGGGGCCATCTTTCGTGTGAGTGCAAGTCACAAGTGTTATTACTCACCTAGACGCCACAATGGCAGCACTGTCCACCGCACAGTTGGCTCGCAGAACGCTGAGCCTCCGTCAGCCCAGCCCCATATGAACTTTGTGTGTTTAAGTCTGTGTGTGTGTGTGTGTGTGTGTGTATGTGTGTGTATCGGTGTGTTTGTGTGAGAGATGATTGGATTATAAAGCTTAGATAAGGGTCTTGGATTATGAGGAAAAAAAGATAATATTTTTTTCGCCTCAGGGAGAACTTGGTATTCTCTAATTGTAGACTTACATGCTTGCCATTTCCCATGCAGACCACCATGGCAACCGTGTGTGTGTGTGTGTGTGTGTGTGTGTGTGTGTGTGTGTGTGTGTGTGTGTGTGTGTGTGTGTGTGTGTGTGTGTGTGTGTGTGTGTGTGTGTGTGTGTGTGTGTGTGTGCGCCCACAAACGTTTTCTCATTGGCAATTAAAACAGTTTGGAGTGACTGACATATTGTTTTATCGATCGATTGACACCCCAAATCCCGCCTCTCAGCCGTGGAGCACACGCAGTGCACTGAGCTCCTAACAGAGATGAAATGTGTCATGTCTGGTGTCAGGCTGCTAAGCCAAGCTGCCCGAGCAGTCATGAATATGTGTTTGTTCAAAAATATCGAGCAGTTTATGACTTGCTCGGCCGTTAACAAACTGTGATTCTGAGGTATTTAAATGTGATTGCTTGTGTGTGTGGGGTGGGTGTTGGGGTCAATACTGGAAATTTTAATTAAAACGGATGAGGTCTTTATTGGCAAAATGAGTATCGAATTGTGTCGGTGGATGTTTAAGAGGTTTGGGATCAGACGTTTAGAAACTTTTACGGCCTCAGTTGGAGAAATTTTATTGAGATTGAAAAGGTTTGTAGCAGTTTTACCTCCTCGAGCTACAATTGGCTTTGTTCAACCTGTTCAATATATTTGCTCTAGCAGATTTCTAGCTGGCATTTTGTCCGTTATTCTGTTGTCGAATGAAACTGTTTTTTTTAGCCCTTCGCAAAAATATTCAGTTAGGGTTGAAGATTTGTGAAGCAGAGTTTTTGCCCGCCCCTCTGTGATAAGTTTTTGTAGTTTAAATATAAAATAAACCGAAAGAATCACAGTTGAGCCACTGGACATTTCCACGATACCGGTTCGACTTCTGAAACAAAGTGCAGACTTATCTCCTCTCACACAAGTACAACGCTTTTATGTTTGCCTTTCATCTCTGTACAAAATCTCTCTATTTTAGAAAGGAAATACACTGCTCAGCAAAAACACCTTAAAAAATTCGAAGAAAGAAAAAGGAAACACTGTCAAAAGCATTTATATAAACCCCCTTGTTAGTTGTTTTCCATGCAAATCAAATTGACCCAAGACCCTTCAGCACACACCCCGAAACTAAGCTGTGGCTGGTGCTGGTGGTAGGGAAATAGACAGGGGGGGATGGATCCCTCCTCCTTTTTTCTCTCTCTCTCTCTCTCTCTCTCTCTCTCTCTCTCTCTCTCTGTCTCTGTCTCTGTCTCTGTCTCTCTCTCTCTCTCTCTGTGTGTGTGTGGAAGAGAGGCACATATGCGGCTTGTCTCCTCCACATAGACCCTTTCATCCGACAGTCTGAAAAGAGAGGGTGGCGGGAGGTGGTGCGGGGGGGGCGTGCGGGGCCGCTCATTTGGAGCCCGCAGGATCACTCGCCGGGGCCCTTCAGTCCGTAGTCTCGGAGTGGAGGAGGAAGGTCTCCGCAAGGTGTATTTACGCTCGATTGGCTCATCAAGGCGACTAAATTGGCCTCCGATAAAACCGGCCCTGTCAGCATCTCATTTGCTCGTCCCACCTAGTACCTCACCCCTACCAAGTACCTTGTATGCTCGCTCAACTGAATAAGCTGTCCTTGTTGCTCGTGGACGGGATGCCGACTGCAGGTTGTTGAGTTCTCTCTCACGCCTGCTGCTGCTGCGGCCCTCCGGGGCTGACATGCAACACTTGTCAGCCCACAACTGCTGTTTATTTTGTCGCGGGGGGCTGTGTGAAGTCATTCACAGTGAAGTCACTTATTGTTTCTAACGATACAAAGAGGCCACCCTCTACCATCGTGAATATGGCTGCCGGTGGTGGACGTTTATTGAAGGAAGCGGTTTGAAAGTAATGTCCCTCTATTTCAGCCATTTAAATGGTTGAAAAGGAAAAGTGAATTTTATAGAACTCTAGGCCAATTCCTGGCGATAACTGACAGTTGTACATGGTTATAGAGCCCTCCAGCCTGTAGGGGCGGATCATGCCACCCTTAGAGTCATGTTAAGGCTTTAAATATGGTGGTTTTAAATGAAGTGAAAGGGAGCTATAGTGACAAGCTATACTCCACGTTGGTTTATAAAGAAACGTGTGTGTGTGTGTGTGTGTGTGTGTGTGTGTGTGTGTGTGTGTGTGTGTGTGTGTGTGTGTGTGTGTGTGTGTGTGTGTGTGTGTGTGTGTGTGTGTGTGTGTGTGTGTGTGTGTGTGTGTGTGTTAGACCCGAGGCATTGATGCAAGAGAGGAATTCTCTAAAGGCTTGTTCTTCGTCGTTATAAAGAAAATAAGAAAACCAGCTGCTAAGGTGCTTTCCTATTTCTGATGTTCTTCTTGGATTTACTTTTGGAATTGCCCTTTTTCTGGATTCCTCGTTTTTGGTATAAATTGTGATTTAATGAGAAAAGCAAACTCATTGACTTATTTGACGTGTGATTGACTAAAGATTCTATTTCAAATAGTCAGTTTTGAGTCACAACTCAAAACTCACCTGTTCAAACTCGCACACAACGTCTAACTGATCACTGTTTTGATTGTTTTTTTTTTCTTTGTTTTGTTTAGTCTTGTTTTTGTTTTATTTATTTCTTATTGCTTATGTTTATTTATTTATCTATTTTATTTTTTTCCACAATGTCCTGTTTTTTAAAAAATGTAAGATGACTATATGCTATGTAAGGTGACCTTGGGTGTCTTGAAAGGCGCCTCTAAATTAAATGTATTATTATTATTATTATTATTAAATATATATTGCTTTGGTCAAGACAAGTTCCATCCCTCATTTGTTTTGGCTTTGATTTTAAATAACCGCCATAACAATATATTTGACAATGCTTGACGTCTGGAAAAGTTATTATTTTAACCTCAAGCTTCTTTCTGTGCCAGGGAAAGTTAACTGTAAAGTGATATCTCTGGATCTGACTTGAAGTCCAATACACTACACACCCTTCTCAAACAACATACCGATGCAAATGAGTGCTTTAATGCCTCTAACAGAGAAAATGTGTGTGTGTGTGTGTGTGTGGGTGTGGTTGTGTGTGTGTGCGTGTTCACAGGTGCGAATGAGTGTTTGTGCGTTGTTCGTGTGCGTGAGTGAGTGCACGTGCGTGTATGCGTGTGCACGATCAGGGGTGTGGGTGAATGGAGGGGATAGATGGAATCAGTTCCCACTACAGGGCTGCAGCGATAGGATCGTGTTTTCGCTGCAGATAGCACACTAGGTAGTGCTGAGCTGTGGGGGGCGAGTCAATCAAGGACAACCGTTTGGGGCTGTTGTCTCTCTCTCTCTCCCTCTCTTTTCAACTCGTTTGGCTTTATTAGCAGGACCTGTGCAATACCTGCTACTAAGCACGTATTGCACAAAGCAAATCACAAAGTGATTCAATTAACAATTGTAATAGGTACTGTATACAAGCGTAAGAAATAATACTGCATTCTCGCTCTCTCGCTCTCGCTCTCGCTCTCGCTCTCGCTCTCGCTCTCGCTCTCGCTCTCGCTCTCGCTCTCTCTGTGTTTTAAGCTGATATGGATCCCGGTGTCTTTCGCAAAGGTGCTGCCAACAAAGAGCATATGGTGCCATTCCAAGACATATGCTTGTATGAAACGCTTTGGATCTTAAAGTGTTTCATGTGCATCAACATCTTAAGGGAGGATGCGTGTTATAAGTTTGTTATAAACAATCTAATTGCGTTAGGATTTTGGCAAGATTGTATTGTTTTGTCTCAATTGTAAAACTTATAATATTTGAATTCTTGAATTCTCAATATCCCCTTCATTATTGCCAAAGGGAAGGACAAACAATCCAATATTTTCAAAGACATCCTGTTAACGCCATATTTCTGAATAATACATCAATAAGTGTGGATCTCTCTTATTCAACATACTTCTTAAGACTTGAATGAGGGTAGACTTAATCTATTTTGTGATATAAATGGGCTTTATCTGGTTGTATAATTTCAATTGACCCACATAGCTGTATTTCTGTGCTGTTTGTGTCTTTTGCACTGGAGCAGAAACGTTCGAGGTTGAGAGCTTGACCAACACCAAAAGCCGTTTTTTGTCTTGATGTACATCTCACCTCCGATTGGTCGCTCAGCCCCTCTTTTGTGCGTTCTGTCAGTGGGTCTTAGTTCACTGTCTAAATTTAGGAGGTTTACCGTTGGGCTTCAGTGATCTCCATTTAGCTGATTCTCAGATTAGTTCGCTCACAGAATAGAAGAATTGTCCTTTACTCACTAATCCTTGTTGTCCTGCAAATTCTCCAATTTGGAATGTCATTGTAGTCCGTGTGTGTTTGCGTTTGTGTGTGTTCTTGTCCCGGTGCATGCGTGTGCTCACATGTTATGTTGTGCTTAAACAACATAACAAAAAAAAAAAAAGAGACAGCATTCAAAAATATATTCAATAGAGGCTATTTTTTTAAAATCTCCATTCCTTCATTTCACATCTTTATTTTGGTCTCTCTCTCTCTCTCTCTCTCTCTCTCTCTCTCTCTCTCTCTCTCTCTCTCTCTCTCTCTCTCTCTCTCTCTATCGCTGCCTTTGTTCAGCAATGTGGTGTGCCATTCTCTCAGGGGGGGGGGGGGGCAGTGGGGTACTGCTGGAGTTTGCCCAAACTCCATCTGTTTAGCTAGCTAGCAGACCTGATGAATGAGATTCTCTAGTGTATGGTGCTTACTGAGCTAAGCCGTGCACAGAGAAGCAAAGAAAGAGGTGTGTGTGTGTGTGTATGTGTGTGTGTGTTGGAGGGGGGGGCAGTGGCGGATGTGTATTGAATGAGGAGAGAGAGCATTGGTAAGGGGAGGAGGACGGGGGGAGGACGGGGTAGTCATTAAGTGAGGGAGTCATCAACTAAAGAAAAAGGGGAAGTGACTGAAACAATGTGTAATTGCAAACGGTGCTCAGGATTTGCACCAGTGAATATGTGTATAATTAAGGTGTAGGCGTACTTCGACGTGTTGCACGCACAGACACACACACATTGTTATACTCACACACGCTCATACACACGCACTCGCACACGCATACCAGTTTTATACCACTTTGGCCGTCTGAAACACAGAGGCTCTTGGATAAAGCCTTCCAGCGTCTGTTTATTTTTCCTTGTAAACGGAAGTGTTTCTTGGCTCTGTCCCTCATGGGGTCTTTTATATTCAACCCCAAGCACAAACATTTTAATAAAATAAATAAACTTAATGTACAAAACCCACAATGATAACATTTACACAGACACAGACACCTACGATACACAAAACTAATCTAAATTATGTCCATCTGGATTTATTATTATTTGAAAGCATACATTTTCGTGGGAGGGATTCACACAGAACCAAATGCCCTGCTCTCTGCGATCTCTGTTGCTGTCCTTGCTTTGACCTTTCGTTACGACTCCAACAGCCTCATTGTTGGTGAAAGCGATCCCTTCTACAATTTGTGTCACGTGGAAAAACAGAACGAGAAAACAAAACAAACGAACAAACAGGCATGTAAGACAACCCAACCAACAAAACTACCCAATGTTGTGTGGTATTTGATTTTCCATCCCTGGCGGACTGAATGCGCAAGGTCTTTGTGTTGACCGGAGGAGATGAAGAAACAGTGGGGGGGATGTGTGTGTGTGTGTGTGTGTGTGTGTGTGTGTGTGTGTGTGTGTGTGTGTGTGTGTGTGTGTGTGTGTGTGTGTGTGTGTGTGTGTGTGTGTGTGTGTGTGTGTGTGTGTGAATGTAATGGGGGTGGAGAGGCCCCTGGTCTTGTGGCAAGCTCTCTGGCCCATCATAACCCCAACCTTGCATGGAGCCTTCATGTACACAGCCGGCTCCCGTCGCCCGAGTGATGGAGACAATGGTGGTTGTGTGTGTGTGTGTGTCTTTTTGTTCGTTGAGAGTCTCTGGCCGGGATATTTATAGCATTTATAGCTATTTCGGAATCGGCACCTGCTCAAGCGCATAACCTCAACACAAACAACTCACCTGTTCACATACTTGTTCACAAACACACTCTAAAGAGCAGCAGGGTCCCCTACTTGCATTAAAATACCCCCCAACACATTCACAAACACACCAACCTCAAACCCATACACATGGACACACAATATACACAGGCTGCATATTAGCCTACAATTTATATTCACATTCACACCCTTTCACTGTCATTGCCACTTTCTCTCTCACATCACTTTCACTCTCTCAGACACACACACACACACACACACACACACACACACACACACACACACACACACACACACACACACACACACACACACACACACACACACACACACACACACACACACACACACGAGCAACACTGATACCTTTCTCCATTCACCGTCTTCACCTGTTTTTCACTCAACCTTCACACTCATCAAAGCCCGGCTGCCATTTTCTCTGTCGTCTGGGGCAAAGTAATTTGTCATGATTTGTTCGGATATAAACCACCCCCCACCCCCTCCAACCAACATGGTGAATGTGCTGTCTAGACTTTGCAACTGGGCTTTATTGTGTGAGCGTCAGCTCATGTTTATGAATACAGCAGGCAAGTCCTGCTCATTGGGGGAAAAAAATAAAACAAACAAAATACCAGTAATAATACTAATCTTTATTTCAGAGTCAGTCATTTGAACTTTTTGGGAGACACATAAGGAATGTTTTAATGGCTCCTTTAATCATTAGCCTTTCAGCTTCTGGTTCCCTCAGTCTTAGTCGTGTGTTAAGGCTTTAAACATGGGGCACATTGTTTTTCTCTCATAGTTTCATAATTAATAATAATAATAATCGTAATGAAAATCAAAGTGTTGCACAGATATTTGAAAATGTAATCCTTTTGTGTTTGGATTTCAGCAGGTTTGCAGCTTTTACAATTTTTAAGCCAAATAAAACATTTAATCCAACCACAATACATTTGATCCTCATCGGCACTGTATTAAAAATAGACGGCCAAGCCTTTTCTTGTGAGTCACTTTTTGCCCTAAAAAAAACAGAATAAAAGTGGATCTCTGTTCTAGTTGAACGCCGATGAGTGAGTGAGCCACGCATTAAACTGGTTCCCCCCGTCCGTCTGTCCGTCTGTCCGTCCTGCAGTCATGCTAAATGGCGGGTTGGGTGGCTGTGGGTGCTCTGAAGGGAGCACCCAATATGACAGCTGGGTCCCTGTAAGGCATCAGTCATGCCTCATAACGCCTAGTGGCACATACATTAACACACACACGCACGCACGCACATGCACACACATGAACGCACGCACGCATACATGCACACGCATACTCTGACAAACACATGCACACACACATGCACACACACAGACAGCCGTTGTCACCTTGACTGACCTCCATTGACTAACGAACCCTTGTTTTATTTTATAACCCTCTCTCCCCTCTGTACTAAGCACCTTTTTAGATTATGCACGCGTGTGTGTGTGTGTGTGTGTGTGTGTGTGTGTGTGTGTGTGTGTGTGTGTGTGTGTGTGTGTGTGTGTGTGTGTGTGTGTGTGTGTGTGTGTGTGTGTGTGTGTGTGTGTGTGTGTGTGTGATTGGTCTGACCTTCGGCAACAACGAAGCAACCCCAAACCAAAAATATATTATATTATTTACTGTAGATGTAGGATATATTCAGTTTAAAAAACATTGTGCAATACAATAGACAAATATCAAAAATGCATTTAAAAAATAGATTTCAATAATACAAAGCTATTGAGGAAAAGCCAGGCATTACCGTTCTCCAGTCGGTGCCTGAGTGTTGTTGCCAATTTTTTCAGTAAAGTTAATGAACATGGCTCCATGAATTTGTATTGAAGTAAGTCTCAAGGCATTTTTTTTTTTAACCGATACCTTCTATTCAAGTGAATTCAGGGCAATCTTTAATCCGGAGCTGTGACACCCAATCAAAATAGAATCCCTGCTGGGAACCCAGTGGCTACAGCTGCTAGTTCCAGCAGATAGCCTAATAGTGCCATAATTACATGCTTATCACTTATCAGTGAGCATAGCCATAGGACCCTGCGGAGTAAGAGTCTTGCTTAACTCAAACTCTGTCCCAGCCATGCATTTCTTTCTCTCGCTCTCTTTCTCTCTCCCTCTATTTCTCTCACTCTATCCCTCTCTCTCTTTCTCTCTCTCTCTGTCTGTCTGTTGCTGTCCCTTTCTCTTTGTCTGTCTGTCTATCTCTCTCACTTTTCCCCTCTCTCTCTCTCGCCCTCTCTCCTTTTTGTGTGTGGTTAATGATGTGCTCATCAGTCTCTTCCAGTACATCTCTAATCTGATGTGTTGTTAAGCTGAATACCGATGACTTCCTACTCAGAGAGAGAGAGAGAGAGAGAGAGAGAGAGAGAGAGAGAGAGAGAGAGAGAGAGAGAGAGAGAGAGAGAGAGAGAGAGAGAGAGAGAGAGAGAGAGAGAGAGAGAGAGAGAGAGAGAGAGAGAGAGAGAGAGATGTTTGAGATTCTGTGTGTGTGTGTAGGTGTGCATGCACTTGGGCAGAAAGGCTTTTGTGCACAGCTATAGAAAAATCAATACCCTTCTCTGTTTGACAGCACAGTACAAAAGAGGTTAACTGAATTAACACAGCATCTTGTTTCTGCCACTCGTACTTGTGTGCGAGTATCCTCACAATGGTAAATCAATTGGAGGCTAGCTACTGTTGTGGCTGCCCTACGTTTGCCACAGTGGGCCGTACCTCAGTTCTTTACCTGCTGTTATTGGAACACTGGGCCAAATAACACATGGATGGTTTTGGACATTCAGGTAGAAATGTGAACATGGCACACATACATTTACTTCAATGAATACTGTCCTTTTTTTTATTTATATATACTTATATATTTATACATTTTATCAAGGAATGTATGAAGTGAAGGGCACAAGGAAGGACACACATTGCTTCATTGGACACCAAGGCATTGGTTGCTTCAGTTGATTTGAGAATTGGAGCATGATATACCTTTATAGTTCACTTCAAAACTTTGATCTACCCGACTGAAACTTGTAAAGTGCCTAAATGATTTTACTGAGATTGACCCATAACTTCTTTGTGTGTCCGTCCCCTCGTGAAAAGTCCCCGATCCAGCAGTTATAATGGAAAGTTCTTAAAGGGGCTTGTTAAAGGTGCAGTAAAAAAGAGTGGATTGTAGTGGGTAGAATTTGAGGGAGTTTTGCCTCTCACCTCTTTGCAGTTATCTTAAGGTAGATGACCCCCCTCTACCAAGAATTGCGGGGTAAGAATGCCCTCTGGTGGGGCCATGATCAAAAACAATAAGGGTGTACACGTGTAAATGACGGCGGTCCTGCCGCTGTCTTTATAAAAAGCCAATTTTTTTAACCCTTGTTTATGGTTAGAGGTATTTTTAACCTTTTCAGACATTCTCCCCAGAGTCATGGCGCAAGTATGAGCGCGATGTGATTAATGCTGCTTTCGAGTTTCACTTCTAAATGCCACACCTAATGTCGAGAAAACGAACGGGTAACCTTTCTGCTGGAGTTAATCTTCCTAATGATTTGAGATTATTGACGCTCATTAGAGGAACTGGCTAATGAGCCACAGTGTCCATTTGCTCCAAAGCGTGGGGTGGAGTGTGGTAGTGCTGGAGTGGGTGGAAGATGGTAGATGATACGAAGATGCGTTCACTTAAAACGGCCCTTCCATACTAATCCGGTCTGCTCAGTGCATCTCAGATCATTGGAGAGCAAGAAAACTGTCAGAGGTGATCGTAGGCTGGCCGTCATTTTCTAGAAACACAAGTATATCCAGATCTTTCAGTACGCCTATTTGTAAAAACGGTGCACAACAGCAAGTTAAGGCTGCAATGGCACATTGTAGCATTGATAAACAACATGCCGATTGTTTGAAGCTTTTGAATTAATCATATTATTGATCAATAGCATGCAAATGATCAAGAAAATCCTGCTGCCAAACCAAAAGCTGAACTGAACAGGTTATCGTAGGGATACGACTTTTAGACATTTAGCCCCATGATTGGCTGAGTCACCAAACTAAACCATGTTTGCAAGGGGCACTCTCCTTTGATCAAGTTTCTGTCAAGACACCTCAAGTATTTCCAGCCCAGGTCTTTGGGGTCATCATGTCTCTGGGCAGGCAAAAAGGCAAATTTGGCGCTGGCTATTTAATGCAGGTCCTTTAGAATGCTGTAAGACAGATAAAGATGACAAATTTCCCACTTTACTTTGGCACCCTTGATACCTCCGTCCACAAAGACACCCCTTTGTTTTCTGACACACTTTTTGTTTTTGTTGTTGATGCGCAACGGCCATATTGATATTCGGTGCCATCTACAAAGTCGGCGTGGCCGAGTGACTCTTTAGCCTCCTGTGCGTGATGTCCATGGGTCCTATCTCTCTTCTCCTTGATGTTTTTGTGCCTTCGTTTGGCGGCAACACAACATGAAGCGCGTTGAGGCGCTTGTGTCTCGGAGCCTCCTGCAGCACTAACAAAGATGTGTGCTGTGCTGCTAATTCAAAGCCACACATCCCCCTTGAATAATAAATGATAAGGCACCCGCGACCTATTTTTTGATGCTCTGTATTTTTTGATTGCGAGTGTGTGTTTGTGTGTGTGTGTGTGCTTGTCTGTTAAATAAAGTGTGTGTGTGGAAAGTTTTGCGGCAAAGTTGGGAGATCCGGCATGTATTATCGATATTACAATCTAAAATATGAATACCAAGGTCTCTGGTTATTACTCGACTTGTGTACCCAGCCTTGTTTCTGTGACATGCACATCAGGTTTCCCCTTTGAAGTTCCCAGATTATTAGCATCAATATTCAAATATTACCCTCGTCCTGATCAAAGCACTGCTGTCCAACATCTTAAGTCTTAAGAAGAGTTTTGTCTTCCCTTTTGCTCCAAGACGTCAAATTGATTGGATCAAAGCGAGCTAACCAGTGCAAACTCCGGGAGGGTTTTCAATGGCAGATGTACTCTTGACCGTGTGAGCTGGCCTGGAAGCGGCTGATTGGCCGCCTGGGCCGGCTTCCGTTTCCCTTCCCAGACCCTGTGGAAGGAGAGTGGGGAGCGCCTTCCTCTTGTCACACCTCCTGCCATATCGATGCCACAAGACGGTGACAGAGCGCATGAGCACCATCTTTGACTCCTGCGGCCTAAAAATAAATTGGACCCACGCACAATCCTGTGGGTGTGTGTGTGGGTCCAATTTATTATTAGGTTGTCTCGAGCGATATGTTTCTGGGCTTCTTGTCCTCCTTTTTTATGTGCCTCCTTCTTTCATTCTTTCTTTCCTTCCATATGTGGTGCCAGCCTTTTGGCTCTTGCTCTCTCTCTCTCACTCTCTCACTCTCACTCTCTCTCGTGCTCTCTTTCGCTCGCTCGCTCTCACGCTCTCTCGCGCTCTCTCGCACTCTCTCTCTGTCTGTGTCTCTCTCTTTATTCTTTCTTTCTCTCTCTCTCTCTCTCTCTCTCTCTCTCTCTCTCTCTCTCTCTCTGTCCCTCTCTCTCTCTCTCTCTCTCTCTCTCTCTCTCTCTGTCCCTCTCTCTCTCTCTCTCTCTCTGTCTCTGTCTCTCTCTTATGTCTCTTGGTCTCTCTCTCTGTCCCTGTGTCTCTCTCTCTCTCTCTCTCTCTCTCTCTCTCTCTCTCTCTCTCTCTCTCTCTCTCTCTCTCTCTCTCTCTCTGTATCTCCCTCTCTGGTCCCGCTGACCCTCTCATTTAACAAAGCCCCTGGCCCTGTCTTGTTCGGTCTCTTTCTTCGTGAATTGTTCCTCCTATCACTTCCCTCGCCATTTTATTTTTTGGGCACTCCTTTGCTCTCAATTTCCTTCTTCGTTCTGTGGTTTCCTTCCTCCTTTCTGACCTTCCCACCCAACTTCCCCTTCCCACCCTTCTTTTTCCTCTTCCTCTTCTTCCTCCTCCCCAACTCCTTCTCTTCCTCCCACTTCTCCTCCCGCTCCACCCACTCCTCCTCTTCGTCTTCCTCTTCGTCTTCCTCCACATTCCCCATCTCCTTCTCTTCTTTCTCCTTCTCCTCCTCCTCCTCCTCCTCCTCCTCCTCCTCCTCCTCCTCCTCCTCCACCTCTTTCTCCTGTCTGCTCTGTAAAAAAGGTTCCATAACGCCCCCAATACTGCACCACTGTTGGTCCGGTTTATCTTGTTCTGCCCCCCCCCACAACGCACGCACGCACGCACGCACGCACGCACGCACGCACGCACGCACGCACGCACGCACGCACGCACGCACGCACGCACGCACGCACGCACGCACGCACGCACGCACGCACGCACGCACGCACGCACGCACGCACGCACGCACGCACGCACGCACACACACACACACTTTCCTCATGCTTATCTCCTGTGAAATGACACCAACCCTTAACCCACCAAATCTCCTTCTTCAGATCAACGGCCACTTATGGCTATCCAACCGCTGACAGACAGACAGGCAAACAGACAGACAGGCGGACACACCAGCGTGTGTCAGTGAATTAGTGAGTGAGTTGCACTCACTAACTCACTCACATGTGCACAGTCACTGACTCACACAAACATATACACATACAATTGCATTGACCAGTGAATATGTGTATAATTAAGGTGTACTTAAACATGTCGCACACTCACATACACGCAAACAGACACACACACATTGTTGTACACGTACGCACGCACGCACGCACGCACACACGCACACACACACGCATGCATTACCAGCAACACCCACTCACAGTGAAAGAATCCGAGTCCTCATTGCTTTCCTTTGTCAGTTTATTTATTTTATACTTCATTTATG
This sequence comes from Gadus chalcogrammus, assembly GCF_026213295.1. Lineage (NCBI taxonomy): Eukaryota > Metazoa > Chordata > Actinopteri > Gadiformes > Gadidae > Gadus > Gadus chalcogrammus. The sequence continues at coordinate 10,171,037 of NC_079431.1, forward strand.
GCTCTTTGTGAATCTTCGTTTACAAGATCTGCTAAATCTTGTAAACGTGAATGCATTTCAAGAATCAGAAAATGCATTCACTACAAAGGATTTCCCTGGTATTTCCATTGATTGGCAATGGATTTGTCTAGCCAACCGTTTCAAAGATGTGCTAAGCCTAGTAGAGGTCGAGGCTGGCCAATTAATAGCGCAGACTCAATCCATAGTTAAAACATATGATGCTTAACCTTTGGATACCTGCAAAACAACCCAGGGTTCACATGGGCTTCTTTTGAAAGTTTACTTACTAGCATTTCTAAGACATACGATTATAAGAGATGAATCTGTGGGTGTGGTTGTGCCTGTGTGTGCGTGTGCGTGTGAGTGTGCGTGTGTGTGTGTGTGTGTGTGTGTGTGTGTGTGTGTGTGGATACATTGCTTGCATTCATATGTGGGACTTTCTATGATTTATCTCCCTGTTTGCACCTTGTCAGCAAGGCAGGCCGTCATTGCATGTTTGCTTATGGCCTCCTAAATCAATGGGCAGCGTATGGACGGCTGATATAGTGAACTAATTATCGATGTTAGCGCTGCCTGTGATGCTGCCAGTGATTGAGGATTGACTGGCAACAGCACACAAGACTCCTCTTATCTCCCTGATAACTTGTCACCGTCAAACCGTGGCGCTGGCCAGACATCGAACGCACTCACACACATGCACGCGCACATACAATTGCATGCACACAGACACCCACACAGAAGCGCGCGCATGCATGCATCCACACATACATACATACACACACACACACACACACACACACACACACACACACACACACACACATAAACACACAGCATTTTTCATATTTTCGGTGAAATACGCTGCCATGTTCTCAGTAAATTGTCAGTAAAAAGCAACTGCTTCCCCTATGCCTAGAGCACAATCAGATTAGATTGAAAAAGTATTTTGATTTGAATATGGTATTAATAAATAACCCTGAGTTTCCACTTGGTTGCCCAGCCTCGACTAGCCTGAAGGACGATATTTATATTTGTGTTTTTTTTCCTTCATTTGTATAATTATACATTTTTCTGCACTACATTTTTCATGGCATCTCAGGTCAGAAAAAGATTATAAATACACAATATACATTATAGATATTTAAATGAAAACAATTAATAATATCACAATGGTGTTTGTTATTTCAAGTGTCATCCTCCATTTGCAAAAACGTATATTTCCTATTGTTCATGCTTTTGGTTTGTTGCTTTCCGAGGAACATTTCGCAAGGTACCTGCAGAAAACAAAATGAGGTTGGGCGTAGAAATAGTGTTGGATTACTCCCAGGTGGAGAAACTGTTTGTCTCTTTGTCTGAGGACAAAGAGAAATTCTGATTATGATCACGGGATTGTTGTGACCCGTCGCTTCAAGCACATGGAATGCACAGAAGAAGAGCTGGCTCGCTCGCAGGCTGTCCGTGTGAGAGCAGGTTAGGAGCCGGCCAAGATCAAGGGAAATGAGCGGCAACCTTTGAATCTAACGTTAGACATTTAAAATGAAATAACTTATCAAAAAATGGAAAAGTCGTGAGAACCATGGACGGAGGTTTACAAGGAGTCTAACATTGACTTTTATGTTGAATGGACTTCTATTGGATGAAGGGGTTCGTCAGATACCAAAATGTTAAGGGGTGCAGTGTGCACACAGTAGCCGAGCTAGGTGTGAAAGTAACCAAAAAAGTCTTATGAATACAACCCACACACACACACACACACACACACACACACACACACACACACACACACACACACACACACACACACACACACACACACACCAACTCAAGCATTTGTGTCAGGTTATTATGCCAGGCAAGACGGGCTGTTGTTGTTAATGCCGCTTGCCTGACCGATATTCCATCTAGGTAGCGGCAGTGACAGCGCTCCGTACTGAATTAGCCTGGAAAGAGGAGGCCTGGTGGCGGTAACAATCACACCCCTACCCCTTCAACCACACACAGCAGCCCCTTATGCACACGCAAACCACGCCACTTATTTCACGCTCGGATGCCCCAAATTCTGTGAATGGGGGTCACTTTGAGACGGGGGGCTCCAGTGGGGGCCCGATATAGGCCCCACACATACACTCACTCTCACACACACACACACACACACACACACACACAAAGACACACAGACACGCATACGCATACACGTACACACACGTGCATACACACGCCCATACACAGACACACGTGCACACGCGCGCGCACACACACACACACACACACACACACACACACACACACACACACACACACACACACACACACACACACACACACACACACACACACACACACACACACACACACACACACACACAGACACAGACACACACATATCGCTCCAAGTATGTCATCGGCTGCCCTTCCCCCTCACTCTTTAGAAAGAGCTAATAGGGTTTCACCCCATTGGGTAATGCTGCATGGCCTGCAGTCCATCTTCCATTTGTACAAGACACACTCCTATCGTGAAGGTGATGATGAAAAAAGAGGGGAAAAAGCCTTTCTCAACAGATTCGTCAAGGACAAGACCCCCTTGTTGAAGGCCTGCCTTAGTAGTGGTGGAGTTAAAATACTGTGTGTGTGTGTGTGTGTGTGTGTGTGTGTGTGTGTGTGTGTGTGTGTGTGTGTGTGTGTGTGTGTGTGTGTGTGTGTGTGTGTGTGTCAAGGGAGTTTTTGGGGGGACAAGTGCTCACAGATGGGAATATTGGGGGGTTCAAACAGAGAGAAAATGGAATAGGCAACTACTTAATGCACATTTGTATATAAAAGGCCTTATTTTTCTTAAGAGATAAACTATGAGCAATGTAAATAGTTACAAGCATTGGCAATTAGTACAACACAGCCCTTAGATGTTCCTGGGGACAAATTATCCATCAGAAAAAAAAAATTATGGGAGGGGATCCAGACCTAATCTGCAGAGCAAATTAAACATGACCTCTGGAGATACATCTGCTTCCCAGGCTAACACAACACACATGCTTGAGCGTTACACTAGCGGTGCTCTTACGGAACTCCGCCCTCTCACTTGTGTACATGTACATATATTCTTGATTTCCATAGCCTAGGCTTATCCCTCTCTCGCTCTCCCCCCCCTCTCTCTCTCTCGCTCTGCCCCCCCCTCCCCCCCTCTCTCTCTCGCTCTCCCCCCCCCCCCCCCCCCCCCCCCCCCCCCCCCCCCCCCCCCCCCCCCCCCCCCCCCCCCCCCCCCCCCCCCCCCCCCCCCTCTCTCTCTGTGTCTCACGCTCACTCTCATGACATCGTGTTGTCAGATGGCCACATGCGTTTGACACGGCTGACAATCGGGCATGAAGCCCATGCCTCAGACCCTCCTCCTTCCAGAACTCGAGTGCCATTGAGTCTGGTTCTCCCGGTCCGTGCACAAAAGGGACGCATGGTGATTACACACTGATAAACAGAGTGGGGGACGGGCGGGTGGGAGCGTCCGGGGTGGTTCCCATCACTCGACAGTCACTTGCGTAACGTCTTTTTTGACTGATAGCATACGTCGGTCTCGCCGTCCCAATATGTTGCACTGTGATGTTCTGATGGTGTTGTGCTCGCAGTTTGTTTTTCCTGAATGCATACCAACTTTTCCTTATTTGAGGGCTTCTTATTTATAATTTATAATAAAACATTTAACGTCTGATGTAGTACATGTAACTGAAACAAATGAAAAAGGAAATTGGAAGATTTAAGATAATGAACTCCAAAAAAACAGTTACAAGAGCAGGGAAGGTAGCCAACGCTTTTATTTTGAAACGTGCACAACTGCATGCCAGCCTCAGAAATCCGTGCATGGTCATAATCTGGATTTATTCATTGTGTTTAAAAAAAATGAAAAAAAGCTAAAATAACCTAATATCTTTATGAATGACCCTTCTGAATCTCATCCCCTGACTATTACCCCAGATACAAAGAAAATAAAAACCAAGCATTGATTTTTTTTTTATTCTGTAAACCAAACTGGCAAGCAAAAAATGTAAAACCTAAAAAAACAGTGTCCTTGTTGTCCATATTTTGTTGCTACCGTGTGCCCTGTTTTTCGTTGTTTTTGTATCACCATGCCATTACAAATGCTGTCACAGACTACAATGTGTTGTATAGAGAACTATTGATTTTGTTGTAAGAAAAATAAGATAAGAAAAGACGGAAGGGCCTAATCTTCTATTCCTCTCGTTCTTCCACTCTCATTCATATATCGATTTGTGCGATGGATGGGCCCTCTCAATGGTGAATTATTAGCAATCCAGGATGGATAAGAAAAAGGTCCCCTTAGCTAATAAGGTACGATATGTCTGGTCCAGGCATGTGCAGACTGTTACAGGGTGAAGTATTGTCCTCTCAAGTTTAATCAACATTGAATCTCGCTCCACTGTGTACCTGGTCTGTTTTGTTAATGCACAGGCTTTCAATATACCATGATAAAGGAGACTGGTCTCCAGTGCTGAGCTTCTAGCTTTGGGTTACCTATATAAATAATATATATATATATATATATATATAGCATACAGCATACATATATATATATAGCATTCCACTAATATATATATATATATATATATATATATATATATATATATATATATATATATATATATATATATATATATATATATATATATATATATATATATATATATGTATGAACCTATATATATATATATATATATATATATATATATATATATATATATATATATATATATATATATATATATATATATATATAGGTTCATAAATAGTCTATTGTTCAGATGAAGCCACCTAACTATCATATTTCTGCTCAAAATTGCCGTTGCCAGAATTGAGTTCCCCCCTCCTCACCCTTCCTCACCCCAGAGCGGGGGGGGGTTGTGGACAGACCGTTTGTTTCCCCCCAGTGCCAATGACGAGAGGCTTCTTCACGGCCCATAAACCCAGAGTGACGCGGGGAAACGGGGGAAATGGCAGACTTTCTCAATTTTCTGCCAGGCTGCCCGTCTCTCCGTAGCTCTTGTTCAGTCTCACTACTCTCCTCTGTCAGCCTGCTTCCTCTTCCTCTTTCTGCCTCTCTTCCTCTCTCACTCAAACCTCCCTCCTATCGCTCTCTCTCTCTCTCTCTCTCTCTCTCTCTCTCTCTCTCTCTCTCTCTCTCTCTCTCTCTCTCTCTCTCTCTCTCTCTCTCTCTCTCTCTCTCTCTCTCTCTCTCTCTCTCTCTCTCACTATTTCTCCTTCGCTTTCTCTCTTTTTTGCTCTCTTACTCCCTCTCATTGCCTCTCTCTCTCTCTCTCTCTCTCTCTCTCTCTCTCTCTCTCATTCCCTCCCTCCCACACTCCCTTATTGCCTCTCTCCCTCTTGCTCTCATTATCTCTCTCTCTCTCTCTCTCTCTCTCTCTCTCTCTCTCTCTACAAATATATTATATTGAGCTTGATTGGTTGGCATTTCATTTTAAGGGAAAAAATGTGTTGCCAAAACATGGAAATAAATAGTGTAAGTAGTTAAATTTGTTGATAATATAACAAATTGATACGTTCCACTATTTTAAAATACAAAGAAATATAGTAGATTAAATATTTGACTTTTCCCTGATCTTTCTCTTTTTCCCCCACTGCCATTCTCCCATCCTCTTTCTCTCCCTCTCTGCCTCTGTGTGGCCATTCCTCACTCTCTCTGCTCATATCTCTTTTCTTTATCTCACTCTCTCTCACCCTTTCTCTCCCTCCCTCTCCCTCCCTCTCCCTCTTTCTCGTTCGGGTTGATCCCTTCACTCATGAAGGAAACTTTCTCATGGCACTCATTTTGTTTTGGCATTTTGAAACCCACTCGAAAAGGTTAGGTCAAGTATTTATAGGAAATAGATTTAGAGCTCAGTGCTGGAAACAATCTATGGAGTTTTGACCAGTCAAAGTCAATGAGACAAATGTACACACACACACACACACACACACACACACACACACACACACACACACACACACACACACACACACACACACACACACACACACACACACACACACACACACACACACACACACACACACACACACACACGCAGCTGCACGGTCACACGCTTAGATTAGGTTACGTTGTTGAACACTGTGGTGTCAGTTGAGCAGAACGCAAGCTTCATTATGATCGCTGCTGGCATATCAGGCTCGCAATTATCAACGCAGCTTATTCACTCTTTAATTGCCTCATTTAATTTGTTCATATTTGGTGCTGAACAATGTCAACCTGGTGGAGTTTAAACTGATTAGCTTCAAGGACGTGTTTCTCACATGGCACTGAGAGCCGTCCTGTTTGTTAATGTGTGTGTGTGTGTGTGCGTGTGTGTGTGCGTGTGCGTGTGCGTGTGTGTGTGCGTGCGTGTGCGTAGTTTTGAAGATCAAATCGGTTGACGTCAGCTCAAAAGAAAGTGATTCTGAAGATGATGCACATAATATACATATATTTCCCTCTGTGAAATATATGTGCATATCTTTTTCATTTTTATTATGATTATTATTATCATTTTATTGTTATTATTATTATTATACCTAGGTCAAGCGACATATGGAAACAAATCTATAATGCACCTATGCACCTATTCTGCCTTTCAGTATTTTGCCATTACTACCATGTCATTTGGTATTTTGCAACTGTTCCTGGTTTCAAAATATATTGACAAGTTGCTGAACAAGTTTTGGTTGTTTTTCTCAACTCCAATATTTGTCAGGTTTCTTCACAGCCATGACTGTGTGTGTGGTGCTGTGACCTAGTTTGTGCTACCTTGGACTTCGAAAAGTTCATGTTGATAAACCGCCACTAAAGTTCACAGAATTGAACTGATGCTTTACCATGAAGTCACTATACTTTTCTGGAACCGCCCACCCTTGTGTACTTGTGTGTGTGTGTGTGTGTGTGTGTGTGTGTGTGTGTGTGTGTGTGTTTGTGAAAGAAAAAATGTGCACAGGCGGGTTGGTGGGTGGATGGGAGTGTACTTGCATATATTCTACATATGTATAACTGTCCACACTCCTAACTGTGTGCTAGTGTTTTCGGTATACGTGTGTGTGTGTGTGTGTGTGTGTGTGTGTGTGTGTGTGTGTGTGTGTGTGTGTGTGCAGCTCATTGTTGAGTCTGCTGGTGAGGTTGGTCTCATTAAGATTGATGAGGAGTGGCCAATGTCATGGCTGGGTTAGCGGCGCAACGGTAGGCCGGCACCGGCCGTCCCAGCACTGCAGCACGGCGCATAATTATCTGGTTAAATGTCTAATGAACAGGCTAATTTATTCATTTATGCGCCCTGGTTATTTATCACATGGGGGGCGGGGACTGGAGCGTTTCAGGGCCCTTTTTGAAGGGAGGGGCCAATCATACTCGCTCCCCGCGTTGTCAAGGACAGGTGAAAGAACTTTCCGAGTGCAAAGAGTTCAAAAGGCATCTGGTGTTTTTTGATTGATCATTTATGCATGGCTCAATATCGGGCTTTATAATTACTTAATCTGAAGAGTCGGGGCAAGTGCTTAATCTTTTTTTTCATCAAAGAATGAGGATTATATTCAAGAACACTTAAAAGAAACTGGATTGCAATTTTTATGGCAGAATTCTGACACATATACATTGAATCAATTATTCATATCATTTACTTTACCACAAATCTTAGCTATTCATGCAAGGATTTAAGTTTAGTATTTTCTTACAAGGTATAATTTATTGCAGGAATGGGAATATGTATGCGTCTGCATGCATGCCTGTCTGTGTGTGTGTGTGTGTGTGTGTGTGTGTGTGTGTGTGTGTGTGTGTGTGTGTGTGTGTGTGTGTGTGTGTGTGTGTGTGTGTGTGTGTGTGTGTGTGTGTGTGTGTGTGTGTATCATGTGCCCCAGAACATAGTTGACATATGACATATTCTTGCATGGCAATTATCCCATTTAAATTTCCCTGTCTCAAAAGATGACCTACCCCATAACAGTGTCACAGGAGCACCACAGACTGTAACCTAAGCATAAAAAAAAGCCACCTTAAAATATTCATTATCATATCCAGGTCAGAGCATGACCAAAGCTTGGAAGGAAAACATTGCTTTAAATAGTTTTCTAATATTTATAATAGCGAATCTGCATGGTCCGGACTTGCGATTTGGTTTCTGTTAGCAGGCTTTGTTGGAAGGCCATGTAGCGATCGTACACATTTTCCTATCGGCAAACCTGAAAACTCGGCTCACAGAATTGGGTTAACGCAGTCCTGATCGCGGATGGATCAGAAACATGCTATAAACGCAAGCGTGAGCTTACGCTAAGCACTGCTCTTCATCGTTAAAAGTTTTCGGAAAGCCACAGCTTTTGGCCAATAACCACCACATGGTGCGCTCAGCGGACCGACGGAAGACGGAAACGCTCAGCTTAGATGATTCAACAAGACTTCTTTACAAAGTGGGCCAGAGTGTGCTGTGAATTCCTCATGAGCAACGTGGTGAGCGTGGGGAGAGAAGCCGGGGTAAGGGGGGGGGGGGGCTTCCTGTTGGGGGAAGACAGGGTGTGAGAGAAGAATACAGATTTCGGTGCCCAAATCCCTTTCTCATTAGAAAACACCATATGCTATTGCCATGCTCATGTTTGAAAGCCAGTGGGCTGAAGCCTGTTACCGAGTGGCCATTTTGGGTGCTGTGACTACACAGAAATTGATCTCTATGTACTCTGTTTACTCTTATCCCCTTTGGTTTTTGTGTTTTTCTTTCTTTTCCTCTTTTTTCAAATCGTTCCCCTATCACCTCATTTATGGCGTTTCTCTCTCTCTCACTCTCGCTCACTTTCTCATCCTTTCTTTAGCTTCACTCTCTATTGCTCCACCAGTGACATGTATGTTACTGGTGTCACAATCACAATCAACATATATACTTATATACAAACATGCATTTATATTAGCAGGAAACAGATGCTAAGGCATAATCAACTCATGTTGTTCTAAAATACATAGGAATCTGATCGAAGGTGAAGAGTGTAGGATATTTTGCGGCATTTTGTCTTTGATATGTTAACCGAAAAAGACCTTGACCGCCTTCCGTTTACAACCACCAGAGATGAGAGGCCTGCTCCAGCAGAGTTAAGTTGTCTACACTTGCCGATAACAAATCGTCCGCTACATGTGAGCCATGTGTTTCCTCTGTTTGTCCACTGTCTGCCTCATGGGAACCGTGAACACAAGGGACCCCTTGTCTGTGCCTCTCACACACTTTCACTGGACGACGTGGTAGAGTTTGGCACCGGCCGTTGCCTATAGTCCAGCTTGTTGAATGTGGACATTCTCTTTGTTTCCTAGAGCTGTGTTCCTGTATGGCGACTGATAAAGATAGTTTAATTAAAGATAATTAAAGTGACTCATTTTTTACGTCCAAAGCTTCCCTCTGCTCTTTTGATGGTGTTCAGCTACTTACCAATTATATGTAAGTGAAACAAACACAGAATCTTTAAACTAGACCAAAAAACACAACCTGTACCATCCACCTTGTATTGCAGTTCACCTTTTGTGTCACTCTTCTCTTGGCGAGACAATCCGCCTGAGTCTGTTTTTAGGTAACACTCAGAGTGTTGCAGATCAAAAGATTTTGTCTGACAGCTTAAGGGATAGGCAGCAGCGTATTATTTATTGAATACATAAATGAAAAGAAAACTAGTCTACGTTTGCCACAGATTCCGTTGCCGGCCGTATTTCCAGACTGCTTCGGTGCAGGGTTTCAGATTGTGGTAATAAAAACAATTACACTATGTTTTTGCGATACACACCTGTGGCTCCACATTATTCATAGCCACGCACGCGCACACACTTGTATAATACAAGCAAATAGAAAAAAACATTCAGGCCATTTAGGTGACTGGTAAATCATGACTTCACTCCCTGGCACTGCTTGATTTCCCTCTTACCAGCTGACTTGTCTGAAGAAGAAATGCATTGCCAATGATTTGCCAATGCCCACGGAGTGATTTGGCACTATTGGCTATTTGACACTGCAGGTATCAGATGTTGGGATGCATGATGGGAAATTCCATTGAATGAGCCCTCCTGTTTTCCAATTATTCGCTTGTTCCTCTCTTGCTCTGTCCTGAACAACAACAGCTCCAATTATCAAAATAATCTTAAAATACCATAAGGGCTCTATAAGTAAAGTAAATAAAACCTCTATTACATTTTGAGGTAGAGCTTATGAATACCCCGTCCAGTAAGTAAAGGGAAGATCCCAGACACTCATCATTAAATCAAGGTAATGGGCACTAATTACATGGAAACGATGGTGGCTGAAGCAGGGTGTGTAAAGGTAATTTGCATAGTGGAACACTATGTTCCACTTAGAAGCTTTGTATCAACATTTTAACCAGAGAATCAAAGCTGCAGCAGCACAGTTTGTGCGTAATAGTGGTTTGCCCGCTGTAGTGCCATAACACAAGTTTGTGTGTGTGTGCGTTCGATGGTGCGCCGACCTGGAAATGTGTGTGTGTGTGTGTGTGTGTGCGCTGGTGACCTTCTGAGGTGTGCATCATCATGCAGGGATTTTTTTATCCTTTTACGACACTCATTAATCTCACTCGTCAGCAGAATGGACCCGCGTTAGTCTGCGATTGATTTGTGTCATCATCCGGGAAATTATTGCGTTCATCCCTGCTCCCACCTCCAACAGCACCTCCTCCACCACCACCACCACCACCACCACCACCACCACCACCACCACCACCACCGACCCCCCGCCCCCAACAACCACCAGTCTGGCGGTCCCTCTGGGGTCAGGTATCTCTGCGTTCAGGCCTCACAGGCCTCAGACTTAGGTTCGGAGTTTGACAGCCCATCGTTGTTTGTTTGTTGTTGTTTATTTTGCCACCCATAGCTTATCGTTTCTTTTGTGTTTCCTTTTATTGGCACTTATTATTCTATCCTTGGTGTGCATGGCCCCTGGATCTCTCCTTGTTTCCATTTGGACCCGGCAACCAGTTGGTTTTTGCTTGAACACGGTCCCAGATGCACTTTCTCTAGCGGGGGTGGCTCATGGCAAGACACAGTTAATTAATGGGCCTTGATTGCGAGCGGCGCTCCTGAATTCTGTTATGTTTTGTGTGTGTTTCTGTGTGTGTGTGCATGCATGTATGCACACTTTTGTGTGTGTGTGTGTGTGTGTGTGTGTGTCTGTGTCTGTGTCTGTGTCTGTGCATGTGTGCTTACACTTTGTGTATATTTGCATGTACTTTGTGTGCGCGTGGGTAAGTGTGTACTTCTTGTGCATATGTGTGTGTGTGCTTTGTGTGCATTTGTATGCATGCGCACTTCTTGAGCATGTGTGTGTGTGTGTGTGCGTGTGTGTGTGTGTGTGAGTGTGTCTTACCCTCGGTGCATAGGCCTGCACCCCGCCTGGCACAGATCACAGATGGTAGCCGTGTGTTCCTGGTTCTATTTGTGGGCCTTTGGCACTGGATACTGTTTGCTCCTGCCTCCCTACGTCACAGAAGGGTCCCAGAGTCATTGGCATCTTTGTCAATGGAGGTCATGAGTGAAAAAATAATAACGACAACAACACACTAAATGTGTTTATTGTTTGCGGACCACTTCTACCTTGTTACACTCTCTACTCTGCACACACGCCACGAGTCAAACAAAGTATCCCAGCCACATATTGTACACAGCTTACAAACCACCCCGTGTAATGCCTGCAGTGCACACGTCCACAAACACCTATACACACGTAAACAAGCAAAGCTTAAGCCGACGACGCACGTCGTCATGCGGTGTCACGGCCCCACACTTTTCCGCTGAGCACGTCCCCTCTAAAAGTCCTCCCCTCTGGATCCGGTACAAGCGCCGCCGGGAAGGGAAAGGACATGAAAGGCAGGGAAGTGAAGTTATCACGGTTATCACAGTATTAGACGGTGTAAACAAAGGGCTGTGTGGCTGATGGCTGTGTTCCTCTAGCCAAGGGCCCGTCCAGACTGTCGTCCCCCCCCGACAGGTGGGGCAACAGAAGCGACAAGCCTCATAAAATACAAAACCTTTTCCCTCTTGGCGGCCACCCCAAGGTTCTGCTGTGCTCAAAGCATTCGGGAGGGGGTGGGGGGGGGCAAGGTGTGTGTTTCTTTTTGTGTGTTTTATGTGTGTGTGTGTGTTTGTCTGTCTGTGCGTGCGTTTTTGCGTTTTTGTTTGTGCGCCTGTTTGAATGTGTGTGTGTGTGTGTTTGTGTGTGTGTGTGTGTGTGTGTCTGTCTTTTTGTGCTTGCGTGTTTGTTTGTGTGTGTCTGTCTTTCTGTGCAGTGTTTGTGTGTTTGTGCGTGTCTGTGCGTTTGAACGTGTATGCATGTGTGTGTGTGTGTGTGTGTGTGTGTGTGTCCGGCCACCAGTATTGGTGGCCAGATCAATAGGTGGCGGCAGCGGGGGCAGCCATCGATCAGCTCTGAGCGTCGAGGCTAATTCATGCCGCTGCTCCAGCGATCCCTCTGCTCCAAGCCGTTGGGGCGTGAAATTCAAATTATTATTACAGCCAGGCAATTCCATTATCTGGGGGAAGGATGTACCTCCGTGGCCTCCGTTGGCGGGCTGCCATTGCTTGTGTGAGGGAACGGGAAGGGGAGGGGGGGGGGGAGGGGGAGGGGGAGAAGGGGCTGTGGCCCTTGGTGATCCTGACAGTTGGTGGAAGAAGTTGCGCAGGTTTATTAAGGCCGCCTTCGTTTCTCACTGCTGCCAATGCCCCTCAAGTCCTTAAATACTTTCAGAAAGTTACAAGTCGATGCCCTTACAGATTGGTACGGAAAGGATGGAAGATATGGGCAAAGGAAATAAAGTCGAAATCTAAAACAATCTGCCTCAGCAATTTGGTCATATTTTAAGTATGTATACAGAATCTTTGCGATATATGTAGAGCATGCTGTGCTTAGGATAATGGCATTAGATGTTTGATGATCAAAGTAGAATAAGTTCAGATCATGAAGTACCTCCCGATTGTTCTTCTCCTTATCATGTTTGATTGGTAGTACCAAAGCAATTATTACCCACGTACCTCTGTCTCTTTCTCACTCTCTTCCATATGCACGCATGCAAGAACGCATGCACGCACGCACGCACGCACGCACGCACGCACGCACGCACGCACGCACGCACGCACGCACGCACGCACGCACGCACGCACGCACGCACGCACGCACGCACGCACGCACGCACGCACGCACGCACGCACGCACGCACGCACGCACGCACGCACGCACGCACGCACGCACGCACGCACGCACGCACGCACGCACGCACGCACGCACGCACGCACGCACGCACGCACGCACGCACGCACGCACGCACGCACGCACGCACGCACGCACGCACGCAGACACGTACACATGCAGGAGCCAGGCACAAATGCACAAATGAGTAGTTTTCCCATTCCCTAAGTGCCCTGACCATTCACTCTTTTCATCCTGCCTACATTGTTTGGTTGTGATGATTGTGAGACATAAGGCGGTGTTGAGTCGTCGCCACAGACAGCAGTATGTATAACAGCCTGCTTGCTGTGGTGGAGAAAAGTAAAGAATCCATGAAAGATGTTTCCCACTTATATTGTGTTCAACTTTCATAATAAGTAACTTTCTTTCTTAATGAGTAATCACATCCTTAATAAACCTTCCCCAAACAGCAAGCAGAAATTGGGGTTGAATTATTATTAGTTAATTACTACCTCTCTGTTCTGAGCTAATGAAAATAGCTAAAATTAAAACGTTTCCCATCACCTGCCGGCATGGCTCAAATGTTATTATGTTTTATTTTTATTTTGATGATTTAAATGATTTAACCTTATTTAACCGGGTTTGTTTGATTGAGATTTATGAGACAGCAACATGAATAACACATAGCCAAGATTTGACAGATTTAAAAACCATTTAAGATGTATGTAAGAAATCAAACAAGTACCATTAGTGAAGCTCAGATGGTTGAATTGCCAGAAGATTATCCTCTTGTTGTCAAATATTGCCTCACTCGCAAACATTGCAATTCTACGGACCCCCTTGAAAACATACGAGAAGCAGGTCTGGGAATGGGAGATTGCATAATGAGCAACCCAGAAGGGGGATCCTTCAGAAAAAATGAACTCAATCACCCACCAAACTAACAAAATTGCAAAGATTACCATCAACAAAATGACCCTTAATGTTTGCCTCATTTTTCTCAGAGTGTTGCTGAATTGTTTTTTAATCGTCTCAATTTCTTAGTCAAGCCGTTCATTTCGTAATTTCCTAATTAAGCGTTTCCCTCACAATTACGCTAAAGGCAACGACTCCACGGCGACCACAGCGGCGTCGTATTGCAAGCGTTTTTCTCAGTCGGGCTGACGGCGCTGCGTTTCTGGGAGATCTACCTAATGAAGTGGCTCACGCCTACCACGTTTCTCCTGTTCTGCACGTCTGCTGGTGTTTCAACTGGACTCTGAGTATCTGGGGCTGGCAGGAGAGGAGGAGGAGGCGGGCGGAGACCAGTGTTACGGATGGCAGATGCAGCGAGGGGGAGGGACGCCGAACAGGGAGGACATGGGAGGAGTAAAGCAAAGACGTGTCAGAGTGAGGATGGTTGTTCACACTGTTGATCTCAGAGAACGAGGTTAGAGGTTAGCAAGGCTTACGTGACATTGCGATGGAATTGCACCCAGGGGTGTTGGCAGAAAACTTTGGGCCCGAGTGCCCAAAGCACATGCAATTTGAAGACATTAGCAATAAGAAAATATGTGAGAAAGGGAGCGTATAGGATGAGATTGATGCAATATTCTGAAACGAATGGGCAGTGTTTTCCCCCTGCCTACGCTGGTGTCGCCAAGCATAGTGCCGCTGTGTCTCTGACTCGTGAGAGCATCCCTCTAATGATGTGATCAGATTTCCTCAAGTTGCATAATAATACGCCAACAAATAAGCGAACATGTCTCTCTGCAAACATGTTCCTAGAAATTGACCCGCACCAATGGCGTGTCCCCCGAAGTGACATCATACAGGTGACATAGTGCAAGGTGATAGGGTCTGAAAAACATTTGTACCGGCTGCTGGCTGTGTGCGGCTGATGTAGTTGTAGGAATACTCGCTCTTGTATCTTATATAAATAAACTTGACTTGACTCAGCCGACGTTTGAAAGCAAACAATTTTCAGTTTCAGTTTGTTTGGGGATGTTTTGGCCTTCATGCATAATGGAGGGCTGTCAGTTTGCCAGCTCAGACATTCAATCCCTCCTTGCAGTGTGTCTGGCTGCCTTTTGTCCAATTATTTCCCCTTAAACTCCCAAACACAAACCCTTGTTCTCTGGAAGGTCCTAGATTGCAGAGTACCCCTCAGGACAAAGCAAAGACGGATAACGCTATGTGCCGCTATGGAATGGGACAGACAGACACACGCACACACACACACACACTTGCACACACACACAAGCACACACAAGCCTGCTGTGTCGATCGCATCTGGATAAAAATTGACATTGACTCATTACATCTAGAAAATCTGAAATCCATAATCTTCCTTGTCAACTAGTCACTCTTTAAGTCTTTTGTCTGATTTAATCACCATTTGTTTTGTATGGTCGAAATACTCCATGTTAAATAGCATTGGTTTGACAGGTGTGCTTTTACATGGCATGCCTGGGACCTCTGTTGTCGGTACCAAAACCTGTGCACACCCACACACACACACACCCACACACACACACACCCACACACACATACACACACACACACACACACACACACACACACACACACACACACACACACACACACACACACACACACACACACACACACACACACACACACACACACACACACAATAACACACACACACACACACACACACACACACACACACACACACACACACACACACAATCACACACACACAAACAATAACACACACACAAACAATAACAGAAGCGCACATCCATTTACCAACACACTTAAACACATAAACCCAAGCGCACACATATCATAAATCCTTTTCGGCCTTGAAACTGAAGGTGCTGCTTCATTTGTCTTGACCGGTCCTGTACGTGACCATTTGGGATTGTGGGCTAGAAATCCTTACCTGTGTGTTTAACAGTATACTCCCATGATTTCAATGCTCCCCTGAGAGCCAACAATAGCCATTTGTAGGGCAGTCAAGCAAAACAAACAGCCTGCACCCACACCTACACACCCAAACTCCCCCTCTCCCCTACAGACACACATACATACATGCACGCCTGCACGCACACATAGACATACACACACCACACAAACACCCACACAAACTCATCAGTCAAGACACACACACACACACCAAACCACACACAAACTCCCACGCAAACACATTAGTCAAGACACAATCTCACACACACACACACACACACACACACACACACACACACACACACACACACACACACACACACACACACACACAACACACACACACACACACACACACACACACACACACAGTCACATGCACACACACAGTCACATGCACACGCACAGTCACACAGACACACACACAGTCACACACACAAACCCTTCTTATCAAGGACAACCAAACCAGTACCCGACTACCAAATTGCTTTTTTTGTAGGTTTCGTTTTCAGGTATTTCTTCCTGGCATTTCCCCGGGGGGGAGAGTGTGTACTGAATAGAGTTGACCCTGTCTCTCTCCCTCGGGTTACCCCTCAATGCAGGTATGGCTGCTAAGGGGCCAACTGGCATGAATGGATTTTTTTTTTTCTCTGATTGATTTTCTGTCTCGCTGCACTGAAGGGTTAAACAGTTACATGGGACCCCCTCAACCCTAAACACACACACAAGCAGACACACACACACACACACACACACACACACACACACACACACACACACACACATACATATATATATACACACACACACACAGCAAGATTGCCTTCAACTGCGAGGGGGGGAGAGAAAGAGAGAGACGGAGACAAAGCGAGGGAGAGATGGGGGAGCGAGAAATTAGAGACGTAGAGAGAGGGAGAGCTTAGGAAAGAAAAAATAAGAGAAACAAGTACAATAATATTCAGGGAAATGCCCGGTTCACCCATATTTGAGCTTGTCTGCCATCAGAGATTATATCTAAAGTCTGATTTTTGAGACTACCCTTATTCCTGACTGGATGAATGGTTCATGGTTCTTTGCATTTACTATCGTGAAAGGAAGGGGTCTAGATGCTAGGATGCGGCGACCTGTCATGGTCATGATTGTCATTAGCCATTTCTCAAGCACTCCTGGAGGTAGAAAGACACTCGTGTTTTACATTAAAGCTTTCGAATCGGTGGCCCCTACATGACATCAACGTTTTAATGTTACTAACTGTGTTCATCGAAATCATATTATTCATATCATTTATTTACCCAAGCCATGTAGTAATAAAATCAACCTGTGTCATACCGTTGTTTATCCATTAAACGACCAGCACCTTTATGTGTTGAAAAGAAGTTCCACAACGCTGACTGCTTTTCTGTGCTCATCTCATTGTAAACCCTCTCTCTTTTTTCTTTCTGTCTCCCTTGCAGGTAATGTGGTGCATCTTTGTACATCCTCTTTGTCCTCCCCTTGGGTGCTGCTCCCTGAGAGACGGGCGCAGATGTGATGAGTAACATGATTTTTTTCTATTCTGTCTTGCTTCTGGATGGGTATGCAGGCACAGCGGGGCAAAGTCACTGTAGCATCTAGGCTCTCATCATCATGTGCACACACCAGAGTGAAACCTGGAGAGGCGTACAGTACCCATATGCAGAAGCTCTCTCCAGCTTAGCGTAATAAGGTCTATGCAGAAGGCTAGAGATCCCATGTATTTCTATTATAGAGTGCGTAAGTATTTGATTTGGAATCAAATGACACATTATGCATGGGAAAATAAGTCAGGTTAAAATAAAGGTTTAGAGACACTTTTGCACATTGGGCACAGGACATACCATGGCGCTACATGAACCACACACACACAACACACACAACACACACACACAACACCACACACACACACCCACACACACACACACACACCACACACCACACACCCACACACACACACCACACACACACACAATAACCACACATAACACACACACCACAATCCAGTTCCTAGAAGATAGGTATCTGCAAACACCCCTGTGGGCAAATATGGTTGTGCAACAACACCAGGCAAACACCCATGTGCACACAATCACCCCTAACAGCTACCCTGTATGCTACACACTGCAGGACACATACCGCAATTTTACTAAAAGACCCCATTGAGTCAGCAGATAAATGGTGAGGTGTGAGTATGCTTGTGTGAGCGCATCACTGCATATGTTTGCCTCTGCCTCTTGACAGCTGTCAACTGACGGTTAATCGTTACAATGCAGTTGACAGAGAACATTAATATCGATAAGGAAATTTAAGCTGTGATGACTACCCAAAGCGCACCCATGAGTTCCCTACTGTTTGCCTTTGAGTTTGTTTTTGTGTTCTTTCCGTGTTGCAGTATTATCTCACAACTTAATGACCCCTCAGTATGAAATTGCGGAACCCTAGGCAAGGCTGTTCAGGGACAATGTAGGGAGCTCGATAACAGCCTCAGCAAGGGATCCACTTCGGGAGGTAGCGGTGGCATTGTGTGGCAATCAACGAGTGCAGGGACACAGATAATTTCCCAGAAACTGTTGAGGGGATGTGATGCAACACCATCGCATCTGCTAGAAGCAACCCGCAGGCCAGGTATGCACACGCACACACAACACCACACCAACAACACACACCACACACACTCCACCCACCCACAAACACACACACACCAACACACACCACCACAACACACCAAACCACACACACACACACACACTTACTCTCCCTCCTCACTCACTCCCTACACAGACAAAGGACACAGACCCAACACACACACACCACACCCAAACACGCACACTCGGGACCCACATAAACTAGGGACCGCAAACAGCACAGGTACAGGGCTCTGTGCAGACAGACAAGATAGTTGCATGCTGCACATGACGTCTATGTTCTCACTTTTGGCAAAGGAAAGCATTGTGTTTGCTACTGTCGTCAGAGAGTAAACACAAGCAATCTGTATGTGCAAAGCCCGTTCTCCTAATGTGGTTGTTTGGGGGAGATTTCTCGTTGGTCAGCCTCTCCAGGTTTAGGGTAACAAATCAAATATTATGAAAAATAGTCGTGCATCTATTTTCCCACAGGTATTTTTGTTTTGTGCAGGAATACACGCTTGTGTAAATCAGATTGTGTCTTGTGGGTGCGTGTGTGGGTAGGGTAGATTGCAGAACTGTGTTTCTTATCTTGGTGACATAATGTGGTGAACTGGTTGGGTGCATATTGGGGCGGTTGAGTGACTTGCACAAGCATAACCCACAACCTTTCTAGGTCATGTGTAGCCCTAGCACTTATTTTCTCTTTTTCCATGGCTTCCCTTATAATCCTGACCTTGGTGTCGTTGTGGGAGGGCCCCACACACATTCACAAACTCTCACTCACTCACCCGCACGCACACACGCATACATGAACACAAGCGCACATACCATCACTATTCCACACACACGCACACACGGACACACCCACATACATGCACAGACACCATGCACGGCTCCACAGTATACCTATGCAGCAGAGGAAAAGAGTGTGAGTTTTGCATGTGCTCTCTAGAGGTGTGTTCATCTAGGGCTAGAGTGGCAGAATAATCTGACCACAGAAAGATCTGCTGCTTCTGAGGTTCCTGGAGAGGTATCCATTTGAGAAGAGAACCTAAGCAAAATCTAGCAAAAGCACGGTGAGTAGCAATGTCGGAAGGATAATGTGAAATCCCTCATCATGACAAACACCAACTGTCGGATGAAAGGTTTCTAATAACTGCTAAGCGAACTTCTCAATTTCATAGATGGCACCAATCTGGTATGTTTCCTTCCCTTTCTCAACATTTTTTTTGTCAAAAAGAACCCCCCTTTCCCTTCAAATGATCCTTTGTCTCATCGATTCAGATATATTGTGCTTGCACCTGCATGAAGCTAATGGGGATTCATCTCAAGAACCACGTGCGGGAGACTGTTGTGTGGATGATGACCCAAGTGGAAGGATGGCATGCTAGGGTGGCAGGTCGCGAACCCACCAAGTCACCTCCCTCACCTTGCAGAAGACATGCGGGCCCTGTGGTCTGCACCTCCGAAGAGCACTGCGCCCGGCGTCCCTCATGACTTAGTCTTGTGTGCGTTCTGTGTAAACACAAAGACCAATGCTAGGATTCGCCGTTAGGTGAACTCTTGGAGACGAGCGGTTTCGACTCCTGTTTTGAAAGGGGGGAAAAAAAAAACAATGAACCTGAATAACCGCAACGCTCCTTACAAGCTACGGCGATGGCCGTCTTACTCCTACCAGATGAGGTTTTCAAAGTTATAATTAAGTTCAATTACCAAAGTTAGGTAATGGTGCTTTTACGGCCTGGGCTATTATCAAGCTATTCTCTATGTTTTCGAATAACCGGTGTCTGCGAGTAACCACAAATAAGAAACATCATTTCATATTGGTGTCTGCTCTCAAATAACAGAGGTGCTCCTCCGTCTACACTACCTAAAACGGGTTTCCAGGCTATGGCACCTCCACCATCTGGGTGCCTTTCATTGTGTTGCTGATCTTCGTCTTATTCTGGATGGATCTATGTCGAAACCTGATTGGGATCAATGGCGTTTGGGGCTCTGCTAGTTCCAAAATAACCCAGTTATGTCATCTCCAGTGAGCCAGAGGCAGCGGCGCACTTGGGTGTAAGGGCCACGGTAAAATCCTTACATGGTTCATTTGAGCACATCCACCTAGCCTGAGGAGATGCAGTGATATGTACGCATGTTGTTTTTTCCCTCCCTAAATTTGCCCGGAGAAAGGGTGTGTCTCAGGAAAAACACAAGAATTTGTTTTTAAGAGCCCGGACGATGGCAGTGGGACGTGCACATGCTTTAGCCCAACGGTGGTGGAAATCTACACAGCCACTGCCTTTGGACAGTGCACACACCACACACACACACACACACACACACCCACACACACACACACACACACACACACACACACACACAACACACACACACACACACACACACACACCACACCACACACACCTCAGATTCACACACACACACACACACACACAAACACACACCACACCAATAAAACACACACACACACACACACCCAAACACACACACACACAACCACTCAGATTCTCACACACAACAACACACCACACACACACACACACCACACCACACAATACCAACCAAACCACACACACACACACCACACACACCCAAACACACACAAACACACAAACACACACACACAACACCACCAGATTCCACACTCACTCTTGCACAAAACATATGCTCCGGCCACTAGTTATGCTACACACCGTCCGACGGGAGCGAAGGCTGTGACGGGCTGACGCGAGCCTTCCGTGACAACGTTTCGCGCATTAAAAACTTTCCATTTTTGCAAGCGGTTTGGGTTGATAAAGCGCTCGATGCGGGCGTTTTATATTCAGTGACTCAGGGCGTAGCTTACGCAGTGCGCCGCTGTACATGGGACTTATATTGTATTGTCAGTGGCGGAGCAGAAATAAATAGTGTGAAGAAAAAAACAGAGCCATCCTGTTTTTTTTGTATTACAAGTATACACGAGCAGCGGTCGTACATGAAGCCTTGCAGGGACCCGCAACACAAAATCACAATCTACACTGAGCCACGGTCTCAGTCTGCGATTACAGGACAAATACCTACACTCGAAATTGGACCAGCCTGTTTTCACAATAGGTCTGTTCCATTGGCTGTGTGTGGTGTGTGTGTGTGTGTGTGTGACAACGTGTATTCCAGCTCAAGCAGGCTCATAAGATGTCAACAGCGCCCTCCATGATGTTAATATTACATTGTTTCCTGTCAGTGTGGTTACCGGATGCACTTCACTGATAGACGTTGCCAAAAAGCAACCGATTTGTGTTGTGGATTGTGGCATGTGTGCGCATTGCAGCGTGTTGTGTGTGTGTGTGTGTGTGTGTGTGTGTGGCGTACAGCCATGCCTGCAATGGTGCCGGCATGTCTGATGGGGGGGGGGGGGGGGGGGGTTGTGTGCATGTGTGTCTGTGTATGTCAAATGTGTGTTTGAGTGTATGTGTATGTGCGTCTGTGCATGCATGAATGAATGCGTGTGTGTGTCTGAGTGTTTTCTGTGTGTGCATTTGTGTATGTGTGTGTGTGTGAATGTGTCTGTGTGTGTATGTTTGTTCTGAGCTGCTGAAAGGCATCATGTGTGAAGCCCCGGGGCTAAGCAAGGCAGCCGAGCAGAAAGACAGGAACCAGGTAACCGTGCTATCTATACCATGAGACTGAGGGGCTGGGAGGGACATTTAGACGTAAAGCAAACTCAATCACAGAGAGTCAATTTACCTGGATCAGACCATAGGGTTCCTCGTTGTTTAAGAAAGAGAGACGGAACCCTGTTCATCTTTTTCTTCATTCTATTTCTGAACGTGTAAAATACGTGTGAAATTTTGATATCTATATGTGCATTAAGGATGTAACAAAGCTTTTTTACTTACTATGGAGCCATAGGAGAAATGATTTACCTATCTATCATTTCTCTCCATATATATATATATATATATATATATATATATATATATACTTAATATTATTTTATTTTTCTAGTTATATTGATATGTCCCACTTGGAGCCAAACATGACTTTGCTTGCATCTTACCTTTGTGTTTTTGGGTGGGTGTGCATGCGTGTGTCTGTGTGTTTGTGTGTCTGTTGCATGTGGGTGTGTGTTTAAGTGTGTGTGCTCAATGGTCGCTGTTCCTTGTTTACATTTGTGTGCTTTAACAAAAGAGTGATGGGACACAGATAGAGACTCAGTCAGATTACGATAAAAGCCGGTCAGCCGGTACAGATAGTGGGCTAGGGATGACTTGAATGAACCAGTTCAGCCTGGCCTGGGAGGGGCGTGTCAGAGCCTGAGTGAGATGGAAACACGTGTTTTATTTGCATTTATATTAGTATTTCATTCAACACAATCATACAAATGAAAATATTACAGGAGGCAAAACTACAAGACACAACAATGGTAAAAGAAATATGACCAGTCGTCAAATGTTATTCCAGACATAGCTATGAAATAGTTTTTGTATCCCTTTCTTTCCTGAAGAAAGCCCAGCACATATTTCCAGGTACAGCTAGATTCTGTCTGGCCCGGGAGAGGGACAGATTGAGGGGGAGACATTCACTTTAACCGTGTCGCGTCCTTGCTCTGCTACGGCTTCGGCGGGTTTTGTTTCCCTGCCAGGCGCTATCGTCTGCAGCCAACGTGTCGCATGTCAGACCTGGTGCCAGGACCAGGGGTGAGGCCGCGACTCCAGCCCCGCCGCTCCAACGCCGCAGTGTTTGGCAGTGTGAACGGCCCCCCTCCTCCTCCACCACCCCACGCCCCAACCCCTTCCAGCCAATACAGTCTGTCAAAAGGATTACAGGGCTCGCTCGTTCTCTCTTTCCCTCTGACTGTCTGTCTCTTTTTTTCTCTCCTTTCTCCCACCAAGCTCTCCCCTCTTTCCCTCCTGCTGTGCATCAAGCAGAAGCTGATGACAGTTCACTTATCTGTGTCCTTCGCTGTCTGTCTCTCCCTCTCTCTCTCTCACTCTTCTCTCTCTCTCTCTCTCTCTCTCCCATCTCTCTCCCCCGCTCTCTTTTTCACACTCTCACTGTCATACACACACGTACACTCACTGTCTTACACACACACGCGCGCGCACACGCACACGCACACGCTCACACACGTATTCGGATCGTTGCCAGTCCTTGCCAACCCCCCCCATCTCTCTTTCTCTCTGTCCCTCTCTTTCACCCTCTCCTTTTTTGTCCCACTTCAAAGGTTTGTCCATCTCTCTGGCTGGCATGCCAGCCAGAGATTGAAGGGGTGGTCGTGGATGTGGGGGGGGTGTGTTAGGTTGGAGTAGGGGGAGGTGAGGTAAAGGACATTAGGGTTGACCTAGCTGTCCAAGCGGACGACCCGTGGCTCATTAGCGCAGACCAGCGGTTGGCCGGTGGGAAGAGGGAGGGGAGATGTCACGACCTCAGTGGCAGCCGGTGGCAGACAGACCTGCAAGAAGGTGTGTGTGTGTGTGTGTCAGAAAAAGGTGACACACACACACGCACAAACACACACACACACACACACACACACACAAACACACACCACACACACACCACACACACACACACACCACACACACACACACACACACACACACACACACACAGTGATACCTTACTCCTAATTGGTCCTTATGACGTACACAGACTCACAAAAGCACCTGTACTCACAGTCACACAGACTCACAGAAGCACATCAATACAATTTGAAGTTGTCGCATACATTCCCGAAAATAAAATGTGCACTCACACACAGTGGCAGAGGCTTTGCTGACTAGCAACTTCATTATTTCCCGAGTGTGATTATAATGAAGCGCTACACACATTACCCATACCACAAAATGTCAATAGAATTTTGAGTGTACATTTGAAATGTCGCCCAAAACAAAACATGTCCAAAACCACGCTAGTTTTCTTACGGTTGGGCTTAGACAAATTGGGCCCTTAAACATTGACAGGGCCACCAGTCATTCCCGGCTTCATTAGCCGGTCGTTATACTTCCCTATTTTTCGGCTGACGTTGGGGGAAATGCCATGATGGGCAAAGTTGACAGGAAGCAATGGAATAGAAGCAAAGCATTTCATTTGTTTTATTTCAATGTCCAATTGCCAAGTGTATCTGTATCCAACATGCATTGCAGATAAATCAGTCGTTATACATGTTGGAACACGCTGAACTTCCCTATAGTCACTATTAGTGAACCTATTGGTAATTATTATACTACATGAGTGAAAATGACATCTTATGTCATTCATTCCTTCTTTCTAAAACAACAGTGTCATGTGCATTTCCTTCATTGACTTTCCTTCATCATACGTGTCCCACCTGTTTAGGCAATGTAACCGCGTTACGCTAATCCAATGGTCTCGGCCCACTCTACACCGCACATCCGTATTCCATGCACACACACACACAGAGGGTCTGCTGTGACGGTCGGGTTAAGAGACGTAGGCTGCGGCTCTCCTACACGGCTCAGGCCACTGAAGGCGCCGGTGTGCTGCCGCGTTCCACCACTCCTTTCCTAATCTCTCTATCTAAGCCCCCCACTGCCACTATTGGCTCCCCAGCCCGCCTCCACCTACCTGCTGGCTGGGGCGGAGGAAACTACAGCGGGGAACGATCCCCTTCCCTTTCCCCCGTGCTCGGATTTGTGCTCTGTTTCGTGGATGCGCTCGTGTTTAGATGACGGGTGTACATCATCTGGGAGAGGACTCGACTCGCATATGATACCTATGTATATGTTTACCCACCATGGGGCGATTCCAGCATTCTTTGTTTTTGAGGTGGGACAGGGGGGCAAGAACCAGGTTCCAATGGGAAATCAGACAATTCTACCAGAAATTAATGCAAACATATAATCTATAATAATAGAATATATTTTTGAATACGTGCAAACAGAGGGAATACCTTGCATGATCCAGGGGCTTCATTTCTCCGACCAGATTGCAAGATTACGTTGTTTCGTTCCAATACGCTATTGGAACGAAATCACTTCTAGAAATACCAATAAAGTTTAGACATTCGATGAACAGTGCAGAAGAAGGGTTATAATGAAATGCTATCATGCCGCGTGGCCACTGGGACCCTGATGCAGGGACAAACCTATGACGTCATGACAACGCAATCAGTCAGCCAATCAATTACATCTTACTGCGACATACACCAGCCTCCCAGGACCACTCATGAAATAATAATTATTTCAAAATGCTACTCTAGAATTCACTCGCTCTGATAAGGATTTTAATGTATAGTATATTTATTGTAGGTATACAGCCAAATGAGGGGTAACCTGTTCCCTAGTCGCACACATTTGACTGAGAGATGGATAAATGTCTAGTGTGTGATGGCAGACCAGCTCAGATCTGGGTAAACGGGGCGTTTCACTTTCTTTCACTTTGTATTTGTTTCAACCCTCCTTGTAGCTGGAGGCGGGGATCTGGAAGCGTGTAATTGGCCAACACACATAGGCAATATCAGTGAAAAAAAAATTGGCATCTCAGTGTTATAAATTAACACTATGCGGACTGTCGACTGAAGGAATACACTTGTTCAAAACCTCCATTCCACTCCACTGTACGAATTAGCTTTCTTCTGTAGAATATCTGAGTGACAAAGCAGGTAATGGGGATGGCTCTGTGCGACCCCCCCATTCATTCTGCTATGACCTAGCGGGACAACTGGATCTGAGAGGACCTGTTTCCTTAAAGGATACTGACTCAATTGGTTGTTTTTATTTTTCAGTTCAGAGTTCAGATATTTCAGATTGATAGGCTTCTTGGTGTCTTCTCAAACAATGCAGGCTTACCTGAATAACATTCTTTCATATACACAGAGGAAAGGTTACTCAAATAGGATCTTCTTGTTTTCATCCTTTTCCTGTTCAAGACAGTTCAAGGCCGCTGGCAGAATAACAAAAGAGTTTAATCGAAGTTCTGAATCAAGCGTAGCCTTCCATGTATTATTAAAGAGAGAATGCTGTTAGTTGGAATACATTTTTTTAACTAAATGGAGGTAGGGAATGGCTAGTACACTACCCAGACACAATGCAGAGTATAGAGAATCATCGAAATATAGTAGATTGTGTAATCACTGAGAATGCGTGTGCTAAATTACTGTAGACAATACAGGCTACAACAGCTGAAGAAAAGCAGCTGGATAGCGAAAGCTCATTATTTCAAAGCCACGTGCAGAGAATGCATTTTGCATCCGTATACTTGAGCATATTAGTGGGAATTAGCATAAGCATAAACAGGACCTCTCGCTGGGTGCGCCTCCGATCCATAGTCTCTGGGGACCCGGATCCTTTGCTCCTGTTTTCAATGTAATGCTTTACCTTCCCGGGCAATAATGAAGGAACTCAATGCAAACATCCATCTGAGTGCATATAACACACACACACACACACACACACACACACACACACACACACACACACACACACACACACACACACACACACACGCACACATGCAAAAACAAATACACAAACACATAAAAATACACTAACGCCCACTTGCACACATCTTAAAACACAAATTGAAACAAGCACAGACACATATCCACACCCTCACACAGACACACACAAACATCTAAACACACAAATTGACACATCTAAACAAAAATTGACACATATCCACACACACACGTGTCCACACCCTCGCTCAGACACACACACACACACACACACACATACACATACACATGCACATGCACATGCACACACACACACACACACCACACACACACCCTCGCACTTACTTGGCCAGGTCGAAGGCCTCCTTTGTTTCCACTCCTGGCTGCGTACAAGGGCAGGTCCATTTAGATACATTACATTGGGTGACAGACAGCGAGACCTTGCTTGGATTCCTTCCATTAATGAATAAAAAACGCCCTGACGGAACGCACACATTAAGGTGCTGCGCTGAGCAGTGGCTACCACAGGGGACGCCAAGATGGAGTTAGATGGAGAGGGACGGCGGAGTTCAATGCCACCGTCTGTGCGGTGGGCTGTCATTTCTTTCCACTGATGTACCTCTTCATCGTCATCAACTGCCGTCGCCCCGAGGAATATGCGTGTCATTTGTTACAGCGTTGACAGACATGATTATTTTTTGTGTTGAAAACGTCCCTATATTGAAAGTTACCTGGGCATGTCGAACAAAATGCATTTCATGATGAAGGGTCAATGATATATGATTTATGATAAACATTGAGCGACTATCCTCGCACAATGTCAGAAGCCTTTTTTTCTGGAATATTTAGGTATATTCAGAAACATCTCTTGTCTATTGCCCACTCTGACCTTAATATACAAAATGTATTCTCTCTAGCCTTGGCTCAAAATATCCAATACTTGCCATCCTGCTTACTGCATTAAATGTATTAATGGGAGCAATAAAACCATTTATATTTTGGAGCAATGTTTTGCCTCCACAGTTAGAGGCGATTTTATCACGCACTCCACAGCTAGCTACAGTGGTGGACAGGGGCGCTGGAGGTGTCTGCTGGTTGGTGAAGAACCGGCGGTCACCATAGTAACTGGGTAATCCCATGTCATCTGCTTTGCTTGCTAACTGCTCACAAGCTGCAGATACAGAGGATGGGAAATTTCATCCGTTAAGATTAATTTAGCATTGTTCGGTTTGTTTTGGCTAATCATGCCGAGCATTTCCGTTCCATATACCACTCGACGTGTTTTTATAATGTCACGCATGTCTCACGGTGGTGCTCATTGTATCTGGTTTCGATTTTTTTCATGGTTTTAAGTCTAGTTGCTTCATTCTTCTCTCACTGAAACCATTCACTTTCAGTCTCCGAGCTGTGTCCCATTGTGTACGGGAGTACAGCGAATTGCAAAAGATTTCTTTTTTATCGACACCTGCGTAGCAATGGGATGTTCTTTTTCAGCAGAACGGGGCCTTCAACTATAGCTGCCACTGCTTTGTCCTTGGCAGGTTTTTATCTATCTCTTGGTATGTGTTTGTGTCTGTATCTCTATGTGCGTTTGCGGACCTTATTATCCATGGCTCAATTCATACTTCTTGTTGCTATTGAAACGCACAGTTATACGATTTGTGCGCTGACCCTGAGTGCTTTCAGACATGATAATCGGTGTCCTGGGTCTACTCGGAAACTCCTTGAGACGTTTGAGGAGCATTAATGGGAAAGGAGAGCAGCATGGTTGCAAGGTGCCGGATTCTAATAAACTAGCATTGCTATGGCGAGAGGAGCGAAAGGAGCTAGAGGAGAGCAGGTCCTCTGGCGACCAGAAGGGGGCTGGCTCAATCCTGGGATTCTCATAGCTCAGTGTTAACCTCACAACAGAAGGCCCGGAACGGAGGTCCTTTGAGTGTGCGTATGCTGGCGGGATGGTGAGATTGACTTACGAGTATGTTTTATTTGGAGCGATATAGGCCCCAGCTCAAGGAGTTTTTTCAACCGGTGAGAGACTTCCCACGGAGCGAAATCCTTTTTTCTGTTACGTGGAATACTGCCTCATGAAAGTCTCCATATTTATTTTCCTTGTCACTGTTGTATTTCCTGTCACTTCCGCTCTCGAGCACTTTTAATGGGTGTGCACGGCTCAGGAAGTAAGATAATTGAGATTGCGCTTAAGTGGAACCGATAACAATTCGTGGCCTTTTCTCAGCCTAGCCAAGCGTCGAGTTGTCCCTGAGCAAGACACCTTACCTCAGAGCTGGCGCTTCCCTTGCATGCTTTGCTACCGCTGTTGGTGTAAAAAATTTGTAATGTAAAGCGCTTTGATTGGCTACAAGCGAGAAGGCTGAATACCCATGAATGTCCATTCACCATTCATCCGCTGAGGATCTCGGCTTTCTAGAAACATACAGGCCCTCGAACACGTCGTAGATGCAGATAAACACAACGGGTCGCCAGGAAGCCCTAAACACACGTACACGCACCCCCTCTGGGCGACATCAAATATGATGATGAGGGGAATTCATTATAAGAGAGCGATAATCCCACAGCGGGTATTGGCTTTGAAGGTGATTGAGGACTCCCTTTGACTCCTTTTCATTTTGCGTGTCAGCCTCGAGGCTCCTCCGAGGTTATGCTTAGGCCGCTCGCCCACGGACACACAGGAGTGAAACACCGATGCAGTTCAGATAAGGTTGTGGTGTCCGGGGGAGAGTGTGGGCAGAGGGTATATGATGCTGTGGAGGCAGGACGTACGAATGGTCAACGATTCATACACATGAATAATTGCGTTTGGCCACGTCTTTGTATTGGCTCTTTAACTCTGAACTCTGGTACTTCAGATCCTGTTTTCTGAATTCGTACTAAATCAACCCTTTAAAGCAATTAGCTGCACCCTGTCTCACGCGCACACACACACACACACACACACACACACACACACACACACACACACACACACACACACACACACACACACACACACACACCACACACACCCACACACACACACACACACGTACACAATGAAAAATAGCCATGTCAATGCAAATGAGCAGCGAAGACTGACAGGTGTGAGGTGGCCGTGTGGAGCCATACCTGCTGTGGTGTGGTGACCTGTGAAAGCCCTTCTCATTACATATGGCTGGCTTCAACGGTCAGCAGACTGCCACCAATTCTCTTCCGCTTTTCCCCTGCCTATATCCCTCCATGCAAATCCCCCGTTCCCGTCTTGTTGAAAATGGGAAGGAAAAGGCGGGTTTGGTTTGCATTCTCTGGGCCGCTGAAGACCCATTCCTCTTAATCCTCTGCAACGTTTGATTGAAGAGCAATTTAGTTTTGCCTGAATGAGCATCAATCTTTATTGGAAGTATGGGAATAACGTGACACCAAATCAAAACAAAATAAAAAAAAAAACGAAGGAGAAACCAGACAAGGCACTCTGGATGGTACAAAAAAACATCTTCTAATTGTCACAGGTTCCTCCGGTTTCCTGAGTCACATGTGCGAAAACCGGACAAGTGAGTGTCATCGCCGAGGTCAACTTAAATGCAGGCCATGCCCCATCGCAATGCACGGCACTGCGAGAGGACTCTGTCCCTTGCTCCTGCACCGCCGCTCCTCGATCATTTTAATGCGTCGCTGTCCTCTTGGCTGTTGCTCTTTATTGTCCGGTGAGATGTAATGCTAGTGCCGCTAAGGCTGAAGAAACCTGCCGTTAAACTCTATCACATGTACCGGTATATGTGTGTGTGTGTGTGTGTGTGTGTGTGTGTGTGTGTGTGTGTGTGTGTGTGTGTGTGTGTGTGTGTGTGTGTGTGTGTGTGTGTGTGTGTGTGGTGTGTGTGGCCCTGGGTTGACACGCTCGCAATTGTTCGCCACTTGACTTCTTGGTTGCACCCTGCATTGTGTGAAGATAGGTGTGTGTGTGTGAGTGTGTGTGTGTGTGTGTGTGTGTGTGTGTGTGTGTGTGTTGTTTGTTGGTGTTTCGCTGTGTGTGTGCATGTGTGTGTGTTGGTGTATCGCTGTGTGCGTGTGTGTGCATGTGTGTGTGTTTGTTGGTGTATTGGTGTGTGCGTGCGCAGCACGTGGATGTTGTGTTATGTGGAAGTGTGATTGATAGCGCAGAGACACAGTTGGCGAGCGTAATGGTTTTGATGTGACGAGCGCGCTGGTAGCCTACGGCCAACCCACTTGATGCATGTCAGCCGCGCAGAAGGAAGACACACTCCGAGAGATAAATAAATATGTTTTTCTGCGAGGCGGTGGGGGTTGCGAAAAACAATCCAAATAATAAGAGGCACATTGGTTTGTTGCTTGGAAATGCTGCAGTGCCACTAAAAAGAGGAACCAACCTGCACTGGTTAATATAAGTCAAGAATGTATACGGCTATACTAGTGTACACACACACACACCACACACACACACACACACAAACACACACACACACACACACACACACACACACACACACACACACACACACACACACCCCTTGGCAATCTTGAAGTGCTGGCTTCAGAATGGCGAGAAATTAAAAGCTTTTTCCATCTTTTATCTCTCTCCCTCTCTCCCTTGTTCTCTCTTTACCTCTCTAATCTTATAATTTTTCATAATGACCTTAAAATATAAACCAACATGACTGGCATGTGCCTGAGCGTGCTTCCGGACTCTTTATTCCCTCGACATTGTGTTTATCTCTTGTCAGTGTAATCCCCTGTTTTCATTGAGAAGTGCTCGCTGCTCAGATGTATTTCCGTATTTATCGATTTATTTTTCAGGCACATGTCTTGTTTGTAAATGCATGCTTGAGAAGAAAGGGGCACAGTGAAAAAAGAGGCTGAATAACAAGGCTCTTCAAGAAGCTTTTCTATAGACTGGATCGATGCTACACAGAAGAGCAGGACTACAGACTAGAAGCACTCCTCCTCATCCTATGTCTTTGTGTTCAAGAACAGTAAAATACAAACAGCCCTTGATATTCACTGGGAACCACTGTGGTGTGTACGCTTTATCCAAAATGCATTAGAAACCAGTTTCTGATTAAGCAAATTTCTGGTCTGATCAAATAAAGCTATGCAAACTTTGGAAAAATTAATAATTCATTGACACGCCAGGTTTTTTTTTATTTCTTCTTTCCAGCTTACTACACATTCTTTCTAATGTTCAAGGGTTTTGTGGGTTTAGCACCAACTCATCTGTGAAACCCAGTCTGCTGCCGCTCCAGCTGAATACACATTAAAGTTTCATGGTGTGCTTTGGACGAGTGTTGGGCTTAACCAGCTCCATTTGAAGATCCCACTCGAGGTAAATGGATTAATTGAGGCCTCTGGGTTTTCTTCCAATTGTTCCATCATGGTGTTTTAGCATTGATTTTTTATTGATTAATAATGAATCGATTTCTCCCATACATTTTCATTTTATTTTATGAGCAGTGATTTGCATGTCTCAATAAGCCATGAGAGGTCCGGTCTCATGGTCTATTTATATGAATGACCTGGAAAAATGGTTTGACTTTGAGTTGGCATATGAACATGTGCAAGGCCACCCTTGCATGCATTCATGCAAAGTGTGCTAATGTGGGCTTCCTTAAGTGCCCGTTTGTGTGTGCGTCAGTACACCTGTGTGTGTGTGTGTGTGTGTGTGTGTGCGTGTGTCAGGGTTTGTGTCATTGTGTCAGTGTGTGTGTATATGTACACAAACACTAGTTAATCTGTGTGTGTGGATGTGTGTGTGTGTGTGTGTGTGTCAGGTCATCTGTGTGTTTGTGGTGTGTGTGTGTGTGTGTGTGTGTGTGTGTGTGCTCTTGCAATATGAAAGCTGCAGATTGAATTTGTACTTCTCAGCACTACGTCAAAGGCCCAAGCGACCGAGGTACCGCTTCAATACTCTGTGATGTTGTTGTACTCACCGCTTTTTGACTGTTGAGGCTATTATTCTATCCCCTTGTCACCATTCTCGTCCCCGTAGACCTAAGCTATCGCCATTTCTACACACACTCACGCAGACGCACATGCAAACACATGCTCAGCAACACACTTCCGCTTTGGTCCCACCTACTGGGATTCATTGGAGCCTCACAGATGGATAAAACAAGGCCTTTAAGTCCTCTGGTGAGATGTGATGGACTCGTGATCATGAATGTCGATGACCAGAGGTATTGGTGAAATCATTCTGGGATGTCGTGTACGTTTTTTGCGCCTGGTAGACGCCCTTCCAATGGATTGTGGGTGTTCTGTGTCACACAAACACACACACACACACACACAAGCACGCACGCACAAACGTTCATGCACACACAAACACACACATACACATGTACAAAAGCACACACACATTGAAACACAGAATACAAATTCAGCATCAAACTGCATGGAGGTGTTACTTAAAGGTATCTGGCTTTTCCAAACATGTTTGCACAGTGCAGGACCCAATAACCAACAGCAAATAGCCAACTTAATTTCCAATACCTAATGAGGTTAATGGAGCAGCTAAGGGGATAAATATCTGACCAAACAACAATTTTATAACATTTTGACATTTACAGAAATAATTCATTACATCAGGTAATCTCTACCGAAATTAGATTTCATATACCTCATCCATCAATGCCACATTGTAAAACAGAAACATACAGTAGCTGAAGGAAATGTCGGAATGGAAATTGACAATATATACATACTTTAGACAAGTAGTACAATATAATTATAGGTTGTCACAATAGAAAGCTAGAATTATTTATCATTCTGCCGATCGATCTAAATGTCATATTGACATTTTCTAAATAAATTGTTAGCTGAAAATCAATCGTAATATGTTGCAAACAGCCAATCAATGCAGTGGAATCCATCCCCTGTTAAAATATATGCATTAGGAACCAGCCGTGCATTTTCACCAACATATGTGTTGGTGAGTGAGAGAGGGAGGGAGGGAGAGAGGAGAGACTGAAGGTCTTCTGGAGGACACTTTAGCAGAGGAGATGTGAAGGTTGTTCTTGCACCTTCTCACCAAGCAGCGCTGGAGTGCAGCATCTGCTCCTCTTAGACCAGTCGAGCTAGCTGGAGACACAAAAAACAAATACACAAACACACTCACCACAAACACACACACACATACACATGTACATACATACCACAGTCACACACACATACTGTACTCATGGTGTATGCACATGCACCCATACACACACACACACACACACGCACGTGCGCAGACACACACACACACATACACACACACACACACGCAAGTGTGTATGCACATGCATACATACACACACCTAGTCACACCCTCAGAGACATACTGTGTGTGTGTGTGTGTGTGTGTTTGTTATGGAGTTCTGCCAAGTCACACTTATACACATGCTTAAGTCCATAATCTGGCAACCTGCCTACTTAGCATGCCTCTTCATGTCCAAACAAGCATAAAGCAAGCAACATGTGCCAACTTAGATTTGGAATTTTAGCATAAACCGTTTT
>NC_079431.1:10565794-10568294 GCF_026213295.1 Gadus chalcogrammus
CTCTCATACTTACATGTAAAAGGAGTTTAATAGTTTGAATGAAACGGAAGTGAGTTTCAATGAAACGGACGTGAGTTTCAATGAAACGGAAGTGAGTTCGAATGAAACGGAAGTGAGTTTGAAATGTTCATAAGAGTCCGCAGAAATCGAATATCAATATTATTTTAATGTAATTACATTGTGTATATGCACAAGACATTTTATACAAAGCAGCCGAAAACTAGAAAACCGAAATGATACTATGTTTTTTTTTAGAAAACTGCGATTCAGGGTTTGAATTCTGCTATTGTCGTCTGATTCATTGAATCCGCTGTGTTTGCCAGGGTCACAGGGTCTTCCGACTCTGGGGAAGAGCCTGCTAGTTTACGCACACCCCTTGCGCATTTGTTTTCTCAACCACACGTGAGCCGTTGTTTGACATGCTGGATATCGTCAGAAATGTATTTTCATTGGCTATTAGGATATCTAAGGCCCGTCCCCGACCCTTGCTGTCTGCTGGTGTAGCTGTCAATCAAAGTATACACGCACCGTTTTGATAGTGATCGCCTCATTGGCTTGTAAGGCTTGTAAACAAGGAAGTATTGGTCTTACAGACATGTGGGAGGGCTCTATGTCACCGTGAGACCCTGGCAAACACAGCGGATTCAATGAATCAGACAACAATAGCAGAATTCAAACCCTGAATCGCAGTTTTCTAAAAAAAAACATAGTAGCATTTCGGTTTTCTATTTTTCGGCTGCTTTGTATAAGATGGCTTGTGCATATACACAATGTAATTACACTAAAATAATATTGATATTCGATTTCTGCGGACTCTTATGAACATTTCAAACTCACTTCCGTTTCATTCAAACTCACTTCCGTTTCATTCAAACTCACTTCCGTTTCATTCAAACTCTCTTACACATACTACTATACTCTCTTACATACACTACTATACTCTCTCACATACACTACTATTCTCTCTCACATACACGACTATACACTCTCATACTTACATGTAAAAGGAGTTTAATAGTTTGAATGAAACGGAAGTGAGTTTGAATGAAACGGAAGTGAGTTTGAATGAAACGGAAGTGAGTTTGAAATGTTCATAAGAGTCCGCAGAAATCGAATATCAATATTATTTTAATGTAATTACATTGTGTATATGCACAAGCCATCTTATACAAAGCAGCCGAAAAATAGAAAACCGAAATGCTACTATGTTTTTTTTTAGAAAACTGCGATTCAGGGTTTGAATTCTGCTATTGTCGTCTGATTCATTGAATCTGCTGTGTTTGCCAGGGTCACAGGGTCTTCCGACTCTGGGGAAGAGCCTGCTAGTTTACGCACACCCCTTGCGCATTTGTTTTCTCAACCACACGTGAGACGTTGTTTGACATGCTGGATATCGTCAGAAAGGTATTTTCATTGGCTATTAGGATATCTAAGGCCCGTCCCCGACCCTTGCTGTCTGCTGGTGTAGCTGTCAATCAAAGTATACACGCACCGTTTTGATAGTGATCGCCTCATTGGCTTGTAAGGCTTGTAAACAAGGAAGTATTGGTCTTACAGACATGTGGGAGGGCTCTATGTCACCGTGAGACCCTGGCAAACACAGCGGATTCAATGAATCAGATGACAATAGCAGAATTCAAACCCTGAATCGCAGTTTTCTAAAAAAAAACATAGTAGCATTTCGGTTTTCTATTTTTCGGCTGCTTTGTATAAGATGGCTTGTGCATATACACAATGTAATTACATTAAAATAATATTGATATTCGATTTCTGCGGACTCTTATGAACATTTCAAACTCACTTCCGTTTCATTCAAACTCACTTCCGTTTCATTCAAACTCTCTTACACATACTAATATACTCTCTTACATACACTACTATACTCTCTTACATACACTACTATACTCTCTTACACATACTACTGTACTCTCTTACATACACTACTATACTCTCTTACATACACTACTATACTCTCTTACATACACTACTATACCCTCTTACATACACTACAATACTCTCTCACATACATGACTATACACTCTCATACTTACATGTAAAAGGAGTTTAATAGTGTGTGTGTATGAGTATAGTGGTGTATATGCGAGATTATAATAGTGTGTGCAAGACCAAGTATGAATTCTGTCCCAGGCGGCCCCTCATACAGATGTTCACTTGTTTCTTTCTCATATATTCGCGCAGAGGAAGGTGAGGTTTATATCCTCCAGCAAAAAACCTTCTACAATTTACGAGCGTTGCTCCTTTAGGCGAAAGAAAAACACTCACAGGAAAAAAATAATAATCTTTGCTCAGAAGCAATCGTTACAAAAGCGAATGTTTCAATATAATAATAAATCTTTATTATTAAGGACTCAGATGGTCCACTCACATCCAACATACACACACACATATGACACATTAAAATACATACTCAAAAAAAAAAAAATATATATATATATATAAAAAATATAACGGCATGGGGTTAGTGTCAGGGTTGACCCAA
>NC_079431.1:10573294-10583294 GCF_026213295.1 Gadus chalcogrammus
CTCTCTCTCTCTCTCTCTCTCTCTCTCTCTCTCTCTCTCTCTCTCTCGTCCCAATTGTGTCTGTAACCGTGGTAATCCCCCAACCTCAGTCTCCCGCTGATGAATATTTCATCTTTCCAAATCTATTATTGAGAGTCTTAAATGAGCCGTATATACACCACCTCACAGCTCTTCATTTAATCTCCTCAATTATTCAATAGCTTAAGGGTAGGGGGGGGGGGGGAGGCAGGGCACATAAAGGAATTGCAAAAATATTGATTTATCAAACATTATCACAGGTCCGGTCCAGGATGTGCCTATTCATCATTTCACCATTCATCATGCAGGGGGGCTGATAATGCAGGAGTATATATACTTCAACATGAAACGACATTCAGAGCGTATCTCACTTCCACACCATGTCGTGTCTGAGTAACGGCTCGTTGGCGCTGGACAAAAATGTGTGTGAGGAGTGATGATGGAGAGGATTTCATCTGTAAGGGTTCCTTGGGGAGAAGTGACAATACCTTGTACCAGCCACCTATGCGTTAACACGTTGCAGGGTTTAAACGATGGGGAGAGGAAACGTGCATTATATTATATGAAGGGATGTCGGGTTTGGCTCGCCGGCACGGACAAGTGGATGTTACCGCCTGCTTTCAGTCATTTTAAGACAGGGGAAAAGGTTGATTAAATTGGAATGGTACATAATTGCAAACACTAATCCTCACTCAATAGTCAAGCAATTTTATTTGTATAGCCCTTAATCTCAACACATAATATATGACGACGTGTAAATGAGGTGGCGAGACAAAGGGAAAAGCACTGTTTCGACGTCATGCGACCAGACACCTATTGAAATGCATCATGCAGTGGATATTCAGATTATTACCTGAATCATTAGCTTTAAAGGTACTATGTGTACGATTCAGCAATTACTGGTCTGATGAAAAAATGTAATTTCTTCGAGGAATCTGATTGGCGAAAATGTTAGGGATCTGGGGCCGTATTCACAAAGGATCTTAGGGCTAAAACTAGGTCCTAACTGGCGAATTTAGGAGTAACTCCTAAAAAAATGGGCGTGTCACTCTTAAAGTTAGGACTCCTAACTTTTTTCACTTAGAGCAATTCACAAAGTATTTTAGGCCTAAAAGTAGCACCTAAGTCTAGGAGAGCTTAAAAGTCCTCAAGAGGACTCCTAACTCAGTAAGACCTATTCACAAAGAATCGTAAAATGCCTGCGAGACGAAATGTTAGGGTATTAAACTTGTTGTGGAGTAGTGCGCGATGCATTAACATCCCCGACTAACAGGAATAATCAGATTAGTCCCGAAATAAAATGTTTGGCCACACTACGTTATTTAGCAACAGGGGAAATGCAACTTTGCAATGCCGACGATTTAAAAATATCGCAACCATCAGTCAGCCGTGCCATAAACTTTCCTTTGGACATTCAACAATTACACAGGATCAAAGCCAACTTCATGGCACTTGCAGGTATGCCCGGTGTGGTCGGTGCTATTGACGGGACGCACATAAAAATAATTGCGCCATCAAAAGACGAGGACGTGTTCGTCAATAGGAAGAAAGTGCATTCCATCAACACGCAGGTTGTTTTTGATGCAAATTTTAACATATTCTACTGGATGTTGATGCAAAGTGGCCTGGAGCTTCAGCTACCCATGATTCGCGCATTTTAATGGTGTGCGGTCTGAGGCAGCTTTTTGAGATGTACCAGGTGTCACTTGCTGGGTGACAGTGACTATCCATTCAGGACGTAATCACTTACATGTTATACTTTAATGTTGTGGAGAGAGGAATTGGGCAGATGAAACGTCGGTTTCATGTCCTCCACGGCGAAATACGCCTCACCCCAGAGAGGGCAAGCACAGTAATCACTGTATGTGCCATTCTACACAACCTCTGCAAGCGGAGGAACATTCCACAGCCAGACGATGATGATGATGATGATGATGGCGATCAACATGACAAGGAATTTGGCCGCGTGGTACCGAGTGGACAGGCATTTAGGGATCACTTTGAAAACACATTTTAGGTAAACACCTTGGCACAAATCAGTCAACAGTTAGGTAGTTCATAACATTTATTTTCTTTTAAATTTTACGTATTTTTATTGTTTGCTTTCTCTCTCTCTTGGACGTGCAGGCTACAACGTCATTATCGTGGTCTGCACAAAATTGTCATCATGCGTGTATTCTGCTAACTGCACTATAACTACTTAATAGGAATTCATTTCTAGCCTAGGCTATTTCCTTGTTTTTCGGTGATTCAGTGGGCTCGTTTGAACAACCAATCACCGAACTGACCGCTTCTAAACTCGTGCACGAGAATTGACGTAATCCATAGCAACGGCGCGTCACTCTTAGTTCACTCGTTGTGATTTATCCTTAGTAAGAGTAAGTCTCAGCGGCTTTGTGAATAACTTTTAAGAAAAAACTCCTATGTAAAATGTTTTAGCGCGAGTTAGGAGCACTCCTAGCGGTAAGATAAAATGCTTTGTGAATACGGCCCCTGATTGGCAAATAATATTATTTTTTTTTCAAGTCAATCAGAACGCTCGAAAATCGTTTTAATTGGACTAGTTAAAGGCGAAGCTTTAACAAGTCCAGCTCCACCTCTAGGTCCAGCTCTCATTTTCCTCCACCGCTCGCTCCAGCTCGCATGCCATTATCCACGCTTTGACGTAACTTCCTTCCTTTTCCCCCGGCAAAACCCTCCCGGTTAAAATAGAATAGAAACCAGCCGAGGCTGTTCTACACTTCGGAGAAAGTCAGGGAAGGTCTCATGTTTTAGGTTAAATCACAACCTGTTGAGTTTACATACTGGAAATGAAGAGCAATTTATAAATGCAAAGATCCTACACGTTCTCGCGTTAATTGCAAAGGTGGTCGCATTTTCGACATAGCAAATTGAACACATCTGTATTTATAGTATTCTATTTTCAAGGAAGGTGCTGACAACGATTGATAGGAAGCTGAAGGAGAAGAGAATATATGTCTTAATCTGCCAGGCAAGAATTCCATGCCTTGATAGTTTGATGTGATGTGTTTGAGTGCTTGTGCTGCTGGAACATGGTGCAATTACTTTTGATGGGATGTCTATTTCCACTACTGCTTTTTATTCTTCTCGTCTAATCAAGGATGCTTTAATAAAGACCATGTCACGATAACCTGTGTGTGTGTGTGTGTGTGTGTGTGTGTGTGTGTGTGTGTGTGTGTGTGTGTGTGTGTGTGTGTGTGTGTGTGTGTGTGTGTGTGTGTGTGTGTGTCTCTCTCTCTCTCTCTCTCTCTCTCTCTTTGTTCACCCAGGGTTTCTGAACATCCAGTCTTGGCCTGACAACATGACAGACTTAAGTGTCTTCTCCAACCTTGTGACCATCGGTGGGCGAGCTCTTTATAGGTACCTTTATGACCATTTGCTTCCAACCTAAAAACATAATAAACCTTAGGAGTGTTTGTGTGTATGTTAGTGTGTATGCTTTGTACACTCCCTATTTGGCAGCTAAAATTGTATTTATTGTTTATTGTTGGTTTGTGAGAATTTTGGTCAAATGACCCTTTTAACTTGGACTAATAAATGAATATAAGAAAAATCTCCACTTAAAAGGGTAACCTCCAGTTAAAATGTAGGTATTGCATCCCTTGTGCTATCAAACTAAAGTAGTGGTGTGCGCATGCATGCGTGTGTTTGGTTTATGTTCACCGGCACATGTCTGGATTCAAGAGGCTGCAACAACAGCAACAAAATCTAAAAACCTGAGCTGAGCGGTGCTCAAGAAACACAATTCCTAAAGCCGCAAAGGAGGAGGGGAGGAAAAGTGTCCGAACCCAAGTTAGCACCACGGAGCACACCGTTTCTTTACTTGGTTCTCACCAAATGTTTTCTTATGACGTTCCTCCCTCAATCTTGTCACTTCCCCCAACGGGCACCTATTAGAAGAACTTGCTTACAAGTAGCAAGTTTGATATTGTAAGAATGTAACTATGGCCTAGCACAACATTTTTATTCATGACTGCAAAGATGTAGCCTAAGAACTGAATTCATGACTACAAATATCGAGCCTGAGATCTGTATTCATGATTGCAAAATACCATTGAGAGTGTATGTATACGTTTTTTTTGATGAATGCACCCTAAATCCCCCCCCCCCCCCCCCCTGATCAAACAGGGAAAGCAGCATGACCCAGCCAAGCCCTACAGAGTATCCCCATTTCAGTATTCTTGCGTTCCTGGAAATAACTAGAGTTTTGGGCATTTAATATCTTGTGAGCATCTTTATATTGACAGAACTTAAGCAAAATGACTGCAAGGATTTTGCTACATTCGCCACACCTCTCCCTAACTCCGCCATGTGGTCCCTTCTCTTCAGTGGCATCTCCCTCCTGGTGTTGAAGCAACAGGGCATCTCGTCCCTGCAGCTCCAGTCCCTGGACGAGATCAGCGCCGGGAACGTCCACATCGCCGAGAACAGCCGGCTCTGCTACTACGACACCGTCAACTGGACCAGCCT
Organism: Gadus chalcogrammus; assembly: GCF_026213295.1. Classification (NCBI taxonomy): domain Eukaryota; kingdom Metazoa; phylum Chordata; class Actinopteri; order Gadiformes; family Gadidae; genus Gadus; species Gadus chalcogrammus. Next base: position 10,577,804 of record NC_079431.1, read on the forward strand.
GTTCCGCGCCCCCAACCAGAAGTTCCTCATCCGCAACAACCGCAGCCCGCACGAGTGCAGTGAGTCCGCACGCACCGTAACCGTCTCGTAGCCGCTGCGCACAGACGCACACACACACACACACACACACACACACACCCACATACGCACCCACATGCACGCACGCACGCACGCATGCATGCACGCAGGCGTGCACGCTCAAACACACATACACACGATCACACACACACAGACACACACACAAAGGCACAAATGCACCCACCTAAACGCACGCGGACACACAAACACGAGCGCCGTTAGACATGCCTAATCACGTCATAAAGTTATTGTGATAAGGAATAACACAAAATCCCCACAACAACATAAAAAGGTCCTTTTGGTTTTGTTTTCCCTTTATGTTAATTATCCTTTACATTGTTACCCTCCATACCTTGAAGATACATAAACAGTAGTGTATCTATGTAGCAGAAGAGACTTTGAAAGCAGAGTTTGCCTTGAACTTACATAAAAAGATAGTGAATAATTGTGTGCTTATGCAAGGGGAATAAAGTCTGAATTCTCAGAGGATTCATCGTAATTTAATGTATTCCCGGTGCAATTAGTCTGCATATAGGAAGTGTGTGACGACGTGGTCACAGGGACTTAAAAAACACCAGACCAAGGACCAACACTCTCAGGAATTCATCAGAGGGTTTGGGATGCATTTCAAAGGCCATAGGCTTCTAGAACTTTCTTAAACAAAAATAAGTCACTTCAAAGTGGAGCAGATGCATTTAGCTTCAAAGTAACTGTATTTCTCCGCTATAAGTTGACCAAATATTTAAAGTTGTTCAAAGAGTATATATATTATATATATTAGACAAACAGCTGCCAAAATGGCTGGCCACTTCATTCTCCATTCCCAAGCCTGCTCTTTATACAAAGTATTGCATGACAAGGATGGATTGAAATTATGTTAAACATAGGTTCACATTTTCCTAAATGATGAGCACTCAGGCAAGCTTCAAAACGTTGATGGGGCTCAAAAAGGATGTTCTTCCGGATGTTTTTCTAACAAAGTAGCTAAAATTATTGTTACAAACATTTTGTGTGCGAAACCTTGTGGGGCCTTCAGCGACCACAAACCGGTACAGTGGCAACAGTGAATGGGAGTCAAGACATGTTTCATTGGGAAGTTATATTTACAATCGTTGATCGTGTATAGAATATTAGCGTCTTTCACTCACACACACCGTACGCGTCAGTACCACGGGAGCTGCAGATTCTGAGTCTGCCCATCTTAAAATGATTCCCATATTGGCCCTTGCCGTTTGGTGTGACCCCAGACCCCAATTCCTTTCCTTCCTCAGCAAAGTACTTATATCTTTCCCATTCTATTTCGCTCTAAAATTTACACCAACTTTAGCCTCAGGCATGCCACTTCTTTTTTATTTTGCTGAGCTGTTAAACAAAGCAAGATGTCGCCAATACAAATGGCAAATATACTCTGGTAGAAGTAAACAACAGTTCAAATTAAATAGTCGAAATAGGCAAGTGGTATGGAGCTTTTAAGTCAACATACATTCTCAAAATAAGGCAGTACATTCCTAGCGCTCTTCGAACGTTTCAGGAAATGTGTTCTAATACTTAGGTGCATTTAAATCCACATTGTGTTTATTCAATGTGGAGGTGTGAAAGTCATGAACACCAAGATACATGATTAGAGAAAAGAAAAATAAACACAACTGAAAAAACGAATGGATCACAAGATTAACAAGAATTAAAATGGTCAAGTTAATAATCTAATGGTGTTCATATATTTTATATTGATATTGTTGATAATTATACGCTTGACTAATAAGATAGGTTGTGTGCATGCTGTGGTTTTTAAGCAAAGCTTACTTGACCCTATCTTCCTTCTTTCGATAGTTTCAACTTGATCAATTTGTTAAACAAACTTATACCACGGTCTGCGGGAATACTCGATTCTGATTGGATGCAGGGTGTGCATTAACTCCTGATATACGGACACCTGGACAAGTAGTTCCGTCAAATTGTCTGTTTACCGTTCTCAATTAATGTGCTAGCTGGCGTATTGTCTCTAAAATAGTAGTAACCATAGCAACGGGAAACAAAACAAAGCTGAGCGGACTATAATACCTCCCGCTACCTCCCGTTCTAAAGTCGTAGCTATGGCCCGTCCTAATTACTGGAGGAGTGAACAACGTTTCCGTTGCATGAGAACCCAACGGGCGTGTAATGGTGGTTCCGGGTATTAGTCGGACCCTCAGGCGTAATCAGGCAAACAAATGTATGTTTTGTGGAAAACTTTATATTCGGATTGTAAAACGCATGAAAATATAAATTAATGGTCTTAATTTGGTCACCGTTGGTAAGTGACCGTGGTATAAGCGGGATAATGCCCTTCGAGGTGTCCATTATCAGGAATTAATGGACTTCGCGGAGGCAACCGTCCTCCGCTTCGCGTCGGACGGTTCACGCCTCCACGTCGTCCATTAATTCCTGATAATGGACACCTCGTCGGGCATTATCCCTTACATATACTCTATAACATTGTCTACATACATTAAAGCAATGTTAAAAGTCAATTGTATGGCTTAACAAAAATGCATGCATATCATGCATGCGTTTGAGAGAGTGTGAAAAGGATTTTATGCACTGCAGATTCTGTCACATTTTATATCCCAAAAGGACACATACATTAATTAAAAGAGACAATGTTTTTAAAGTTGAGCTCTACAGAAACTAGGAAAATAACTAGGAGTTCTTAAAATGGCTGACACAACTGCTCACACATTATTAATTTATGTATTATGATCATTAACCAGCGAATATTTGCATTATTGAGTTGGCCCCTCATCTCGGGGCCCTCTCCCTCAGGCAAATCCTCAGTGCCTCTCTCTCTCTCTCTCTCTCTCTCTCTCTCTCTCTCTCTCTCTCTCTCTCTCTCTCTCTCTTCGTCTCTCGTCACTGTCTCTCGTCTCTGTCTTTCTTCTCTGTCTCTCGTCTCTATCTCTGTCTGTCTCTGTCTCTCTCTCCCTCTCTCTCACTCTCTCACTCTCTCTGTCTCCCTCTGTCTCTCTCTCTCTCTCTATCTCTCTCTCTCTCTCTCTCTCTCTCTCTCTCTCTCTCTCTCACACACGTACAATTGCAGAAGAATCTGCGTTTTCCAACCCTGGCCAGAGGGAAAGAGCAAACACATTCCAAAATGGTACAGCCAGTTCTGAGCACTAAATATATTATCATAGACCACATTTATACCTGCCATTAACATGCGTATAGGGCAGTTGGATATGAAAATGCATAAGAAGCCAGGTGTAAATGCACCCAAGGCGCATTTGTGATGGGATGAACTCCAGAATAGCCTTCTTATTTGCATCTTTAAGGCCGGGAAATGGAAGCGTCTTCCTTCAGCATCGTCCTATTCAGATTTAAGCGCGTTGGCCTGAGCATACATTTAGCTTTATTCATCAACATCTGTAAAATCAACATGCAGCAGCAGAAAGGACAGCTGTGGAACGACTGGTCCTTCGTATCCGACGGTGTGCCAAGTGCCACCATACATGGCCCTTAGCTCTGTTCGCGCAAACGCAATGAAACGAAAAAGTATCACTTTGTATAAGGACTCACGAGTCAGTTGGCTACTTGGCTAATTCCAAACATCCGATATGTCATTGGAAAGTAGTTAGAACGACCAATGGAGTTATGTTCCCAGTTATCTGCTATGGCATCAACGAGACTCTTTAGCACGATGTGTGCTGATACATGGTTCATGCGGAGCGTAGGGGCACAAGAGAGGGACATGAGCGGCTAATCTCCAGGTACCTCACCATTAGGGCGATTTTAAACAATAAAGGGATTTCGCAAGGGCCTGCAATCCTCAGATGTTCAAACTGTTTTTAAAGTCTTTTAAAAACAGTGGGAGTTTCCCCCCAACGGGGAACTGACACGCTAGATTAGCATTCTATTAAATTCTATAATCCCAGAGAGCAATATCCAATATGAATCTGAATGCTTGAGCCGCACTCCAATGCCAGTTGGAATTGAAATGGGTTGAAAGATGAAATTGCGTTGAAGTGATATCTGATTGTGACATCTGATTGCCAAGAACACACAGAAATTGCCAGTTGTAGATGGAGTCGTTGGCACCAAGGGGGTGCAGTGGGTGGGTTAACAATAGGTTTATAAGTAGCATTGACCTATTCAGACTCATTCGTCATTCGCTCCTCAGCGTCATTTTAAAATCCAGGCAGAATTTGTGTGAACGGCCTGTATGCCGGAGCATACTGTGCGGCCGTGTGGGGTGCGCCTTTAAAGTGAGATGCTAGCAGCGATAAAAGATCATGTGAATGGCAGCGGCCTCAGCTCAAGTTCCTGCTCGATAGGCCATCTGCAGGGGGTCGTAGGGGGGGGGGGATTTGCCGAGGATTATGAGGGTCACTGGGCTAAAACCAATCAACGTTCTCTCGGTAGCTGGAACATACTCCAGCTCTATTCCCAATCGACCCTCTTGGCTGCATTCGGGTGCAAAAGGCCTCACCTTTACTCGTCAGTTCCTTAATTACCTACACATGTATATTCAATGGTATATATTAAAGGCTGCTTATGAAAATAAATATGCAATGGAAATAATTAGCTGGGCAGTTTTTTTCAGAGTTAAGATCAACATTTAGTTTGACTGAAACAGTTTGGCCTGGATGTTGTTGTCATTAGATGCAAAGCCTTGTCCAACTCCTTTTGTGTTCAGGCCTCAGGCCTCAGGTCTATTATATATTAGAAGCAGCTTTCCTTTTTTTTTTCAGATAAGACTCAAGGTGCTTCTGAATCCCTAAGGTTACACGCATTGTCCTCGACCATGGGCATGGCTCGTGTCTGATATGCAACACGTGTTTTGCCAGTGTGTGTCTTTCGGGTTCTGCATGGTGCATGCGTGTGTGAGTGCGTTGTGTTTGAGCCTTGTGGAAACCTTGAAACAAGAAAAGTGCAGGCTCACTACCCCCCTGCTGGAAACAAAGGACATGGCACTAGGGAGCAGCTAGTGTGTGTGTGTGTGTGCTTAAATGCGTACGTGCGTGTACATGTGTGCCTGCTGTCATGCAGACGCGTGTGTCAGTATCCAAGCTCAGTCTGTGCCTGCATTAATTTGCATACTGGTGCGTGTGCGCCCTTATGTGGGTGACTGACCATGCTCATCATGTATTGAAATGAGCCTGGTGGGGTGGCTGCGATCTGGGGTGCTTAGTGTTTGGCCCTGGTCTGCCGGACCCCTGCCTCGGCCAAAGGTGGGGACGGATCATTTCCCCCAGCTGCCCCTATACACTCATTAGTCTTTCCAATGGACCACATCGCTTCGCTCTCAATGACTCCTTTGATAGAGCAGTGGCAAAGTGACTGAAGCTACAACAAATACACACTCTCTCTCTCTCTCTCTCACACACACACACACACACACACACACACACACACACACACACACACACACACACACACA
>NC_079431.1:10588294-10600794 GCF_026213295.1 Gadus chalcogrammus
GCCGGTTAAAGGCGGATGATTGTTTGTAAGTTGGGTGTTTTGTTTAATGAGAAGAAATAAATTATAAGGATGTCAGCGTTTTCTTGTTCATATGTTTTTTCATGGGTTGAAACACCCGATAAAATTGATAATGGCATTTTACCAATGACCAGGCTCGATCCAATAATCCCAAAACCTCAGACCTGTAGGCTTCCTTCACCAAAATGACCTGTACCTCAGTATTCAAAGTAATGTTGTATTGGATAAACCGTTTGAGTTGTTGCTGAAAGCATTGATATTGTTTGACCTTCTTGATTTATCTCCTATCCCTCACCTCTTTTTGATCAATTCCACTGGTTTCCAACTTCATGCTACTCACGTCTCCAATCCCCCCCTCTCTCCCTCTCTCCTTCCCTCTCCCTCTCCCTTCATCCCCCTCTCTTTCCCTCCGTCCCCCTCCCTCCCTACAGGGATATGAGAGAGTATGCCAATGCCTCTGTGTGTGTGGAGTGTGACGGCCAGTGTGAGCAGGCAGACGATGACTCTTTGACCTGTCATGGCCCGGTAAGCCACTACGACCTCTGCAGTATGCCTGCGTGTGTGTGTGTGTGTGTGTGTGTGTGTGTGTGTGTGTGTGTGTGTGTGTGTGTGTGTGTGTGTGTGTGTGTGTGTGTGTGTGTGTGTGTGTGTGTGTGTGTGTGTGTGTATGCAACCCAGAGAGAGGCAGGTGAGAGAGAGAGAAAGCAAGGGAGACAGAAAGAGGGAGAAAGCAAGGGAGAGAGAGAGAGAGAGATTCAAGCCACGTAGTGTGCAGCTGAAAGACAACCCCGGCTCACTGCGCGACTCGCCCATGGAATACAGATGAAGGATCCTCATGAAGAACAGGGGCGGTATGAACAAGAGGGGTCGTTTTAATCACTTGTTTTTATCGTTTATGCTCAGTAGAGAAAGGTAAACAGCATTATGCTCCTTTTTTTAACAAGCTCCGGAGGTTATTACGATCATGAGCGTTTCTCTGCCCAACCCAACCAGCAATGAAGCCAGAGACTTAAATCTGTTGTATGTGAGTGTGTGGGTATATATGTGTGTGTGGGTGTGGGTGCGTGACATCCAGCGCTGAATCACCCACATTTTCCCTTGAGAAAAGTCTAAATCCAAATGTTTAAATTTGACTATATGTTGAATGTTCTCACTAACCCCCGCCAGTGCCACTATACACCAGATAACCAACACCACTCATACCCCTCCCCCCCTCCCCCTTCCGTCAGTGATTTGTATGGGGTGGCACATAGATTTAGTGTTTACCACAAATTGAAATTACTTGTGAGGCGGCATGGGGGGGAGAGGGGGGACAGGGGGGGAGAAAGGGTGGCGGTGTTGTGTGTGTGTGAGCCTGTGTGTGAGTGCGGACTCTTCACTTCGTGATTTATTGTTTTGGCAGCCAACGTGTGGCTGGTGCAGTTCTGCCATTGATTATATCTCATGTTCCGACTCAAAAGGAAAAGGGCGCACTGCTTTAAAGCTAAGCTCAGCATCATTCCCACTTGCCCATTTACTCCGGTACACACTATAGATGAATCGGAGTCACATATGTGTGTGGGTGCATGTCTCTGTGAGTGAGTGTTTATGTATGTATGTGTGTGTGTGTGTGTGTGTGTGTGTGTGTGTGTGTGTGTGTGTGTGTGTGTGTGTGTGTGTGTGTGTGTGTGTGTGTGTGTGTGTGTGTGTGTGTGTGTGTGTGTGTGTGTGTGTGCTTCTGTCTGTGTGTTTGTGTCGCTGTATCTGTGCACATTCAAGTGCATGGTTGCAATTGCTGTACATAATTGCCGCTGTGTACAATCAACCATTGGCAAGTCATTGTGGCGTAACAATGCATTTCCTAAGACTAGGAGTTATTGTCCCGTACTGCAGACACACACAGGACTAGACGAGGATTCTGCGAGAGATGAGGAGTTCGGCTGACGATATAGGGGGTGGGCGGGTGGGCTCTCCTGTTTCAGTGGGAGAGTTTACAGTTTACATTTCATCAACAAAAGTGGTAGAGCTCTACGGAAGTCAATGTTGACCTTCCCTCCTCCACTGCCCCATGCCCCTCTCATGGCGATTCTCATGAACCGAAAAACCCGGATCCTTATCTTAACATCCGTGCTAACAGCATGTATTAAGACAATGGTTAACATACATGGTTCGACTTTATCAATGAAATGGCATGCATCGCATGCTCATTATGCTGGAATATTCAAGTTCAAGTAGTTTATTATAAAAATACGATAATACTTTATTGATTCCAGATGGGACATTTTGAAAAGTATGAATTAGTGCTGCTGTTATTATTATTATGTAGAGAGCAGGGAAGGCACTTCATCGAAGTGCCTTGATCGTTGACACAATATTTATGTAAAATTATGAACGCTTTCCCTATTAACATCACATTATTATGTTAAAATATTATTCTGATTATACATTACAATAATTTATACATTGTAAATCAAAAATATAACAGTGGATACTATGGATCTGAAACTCTTGATGTCGTGAAATGAGACGTCACAGAAACACAGAAAGGATAGTGAGAAAAAAACAAAATATTCCCTTTTTATAACACGGACATCCTGAAGCAGCTTCCTTGCAGTTTCAAACAGCTCCCTGCGATTGCAATGCTCCACATTACAGAGTAACAACCTTAAAACGGCAATTATTGTTGCCATTTTACACTTGAACATGAGCCTATGAGCATAAACCGTGCATTTGAACCTTAAACTGAACCCCTTTTACCACAGAAATGAACACTGTTTAATCAGAGCAGTGACTGCGTTACTAAAATGTTAACAACTCTGATGCCTTTGCCCCGAGAAGAAAATGAGACGAGGTTGTCAATTAGGCCTCTTTCCTAGCACTAACCTCAAGTGCCACCTCTACCCAAGAGCCAGTGTTTCGGGAAAAATCGAATTAGCTTGTCTGTCATTGCAGCCTATCTTCATTGGCTTGGAAAACGAGGAACATTAAGCACTGTTCTTTAAACAAACCAATTTCAACTCAGGCCGCTGGTTTTTTGTGTGTGCCTTTGTGTCACAACGTGTGTTTGTTTTGTGCATCTGAGGACTAAGGGGTCATTATTCTGCCCTGCCTCCCCCAACCCACGCACACACACACACACACACACACACACACACACACACACACACACACACACACACACACACACACACACACACACACACACACACACACACACACATAGCGAAGTGCTGATTACATTTATTTTGGACTGACGATTGAGAGACCAGACTCTTTTAAATTATACATCCTGGCCTACATCATAGTCAAACAATGCATCAAATACTGGGAACAACATTGACCCAACCCAAAAAGTTCTTCACAGAAGCAGCCATTTCAGGACTTCACAGACTTTGGTTCAGACTTTATAGAAAGGGAGGGTTATGAAGTGAACACGGCCCACTCTCAGTATACCTGAGAATTTGCAACCTTAAAGGGCAAAAGCAAGAATAGATTTTAGAGTATAAGACTTACAGAATCCAGCCATAGAGCATCACACAAAATAACTTCCCAGACCCCATCCATTTAGTTTTTCCTATTCTAGCCAGCACTCCTATATTATGAAGTGCACTTTAATAATTCGACCCCCATCAAATCATTTGATGTGCCTCCTGCCGGAAGTGGCATTCCAAATGTTAAGTCAAATCAATTTACGGCAGTTTGTTCAGCTCATTATATTTTTGGATGAACATTTAAAGTCTATTAGGTAGACCTTTTTGGTTCATAAGTCAGATTTATTAATAGAAAAGCACAACAATCTATGCTAAGCTGCCACTACTGCGGTTTTATTGGGCATAAAACTGCTTTCACAATAAACCATTAGTCAAACTGTTAACACAGTTTGACCAAGACTAATGGTTTAAAAGATAATCCACCTGAAATCTATTTTTGTAAAAAAGAAAAAAGTTAAACCAAACATTACATATTGTGTTTATGCACATATCCTCAATATGTGCATAAAATATGTGTCTTTTATTTATCTTTTCATATAAAGATGTCCGAATGAGTGCATGTGCGTGCACATGTCTGTGTGTGTGTCTGCACGTGTGTCTGTGGTGTCTGTGTCTGCACGTGTGATGTGTTAGTAATGTGTTTGATATTGGTTTGCTCCAGCTTCCTGCACGTTTGTTTGTGTGTGTATATTTTTGTTTGTGTGCCTGCGTGCATGCGTGCTTGCGTGCCTTAGAATGCGTGAGTACACGTCGACACGTGCTGGTGTCTGTGGCTAATATGATGTCTTGGTAATGTGCACCTGTATGTTATTGGTTTGCTACAGCTTCCAGGTTATTGGCTCACAGTAGCGCAGGGGGAATGCAGAGTTGAAGCCGCTGGGGGCTGCTGGGAGGGGGGGAGGGGGTCGGTCACAAATGGATTACAACAATCATGTTATTGCTACAGAGACCCTTGCAATTGCATTAGACCTTACACAACAGGGGATTTAGCTGGCTACGGCTAATGCCCTCCGTAAGGGGAGAAACGGAGGAGATCACAGCATGCTGGCAGTCGATCGAGTAGGAGCGTAACCTGTGAGACATGCTTTGACCGTGCCGTACAGCCCCCCCAAAGCCATTCAGGGATTGGCCGTCTTATCGCTCGATCACTGTTCATCCCTCGATGCATGGGATCTGCTGTATTAACACTTTGCTCTCTGATCCAAACTGATCCTTCCAGTCAAGTCTATTTGATTTGTACAGCCCTTAATTGGGGTTGCCGTCTCAAAGGGTCATATTTAGGACGCCACCTAAAGGGCTCTTTATGGTTTCACGTTCACGCAACGCAAGGGGGTTACGGACCCCTTACGTCTTTGCGGACCCTCCTTGCGTCCAACGCAAGGGCCGGACGTGCGCCTCCCAAAGATCGTAACCTTCCGCCGAGGCGACGCAGCAGCAAGGGCTGGTCCGCTCACTGAAACCCGACGCAGAACCATAAACGTTCACGACTGCGTTGAAGCGTCTGCGTGGTCATTGCGTTGCGGGAACGTGGAACCATAAAGAGCCCTTAAGCCTTGACCAACCCTCCCCCTCTTTCCTCTCTCCCCTCCCCACCCCCCCCCCCCCCCCCCCAAGGGCAAGAATGAGTAGAGTTGAATGAGTACAATGGGAGCCATAATTGACATGCAGGGTGGTATTGCAAGTATTTTTGTTTTTGATTTCCCCTTAGTTTTATGTAGCATTTTAAGTGTTTTCCTTTGAGTACAAGCATGTAGTCCATGGGGATGGGGTGCTGGCCAGTGATATGGCTAGTAGCTGTCAAGTTATCCTAGCCAATCAGTCACAGTCAGAGCAACACACTGAAAGAGAGTCAGTAGTAGTGTTAGATGGGGCTAGGTGGAGGAAGAACATGCAGGGAACCTCTATTCTATCGGCACCGGGGGTAGGCTAGTGACGGCTAATAGGGCGATTGAGCTTTAATGAGGGCCACGGGACACTCCGAGGAGCCAAAGGAGAGGGTAAATAGGTAGGTGTTAAGTACGGTTTCAAATGTTCAGATTCCGTAGCATAATTACATAATTTGACGAATAACACTAATATCCCATCGTAATAAGAGCATTAGATATGAATCACATCGAGAGTGGCCAGAAACGGTTTATTTTTCCTATTTCCTTTTCTGACTACTAACTACACCCCATGTTTCTGCACGATTACTGTCACAGAGAGATTTTTATTGTATTATTTTTTCTGTTGGAGGCGAATGGCGGACGCCTGTGGTTTAACTGCATATCTCACCGGTCCCCCACAGATATATGAGGAGAGGCTCACGGATAGTACATCACGCTAACATCTCCTGTAAAGCCCCAGCGACGCCCCAGGCCACGCTCGAAACAGCCTCTTTCTGTAGGGAGGCCCTTCAAAAGGGTCTGCTGTTACAGTTACAGAACGCGTTTAAGTGTGCACACGCATTTTGCGCACGCATGCATGGTTGCATACACATGCAGCAACTCATCCGGGCGCGTCCATGAACAATACCAAAATGTCTCCATGAAAAACGATCAGACATTTGAGCCAGGTGCATTTGTATTTACGCAAGCAATGGTAGGTGCACTAAACATGCACCACGTGAACACATTCTGATCTCTTTTGCGCACATTTGTCTTCAAGTCACTGGCCTCACCGCTTGCACGCATTGACCTACTCTCTCAAACATGCACGCTAACCCACTTCCCCAGCCCTGCCGGATACAAGGTTCTTGGGTGAAACAGGAAGATAAATGTGGATTTGCGGTGCGGTGTTTTTGTCCAAAAGCGAAGGGCACATCCCTGTATGATTTGGTTTCTCCACAGTCTCTGCCCACACCACGCCCTGTTGCTTTGCTCTGTCACATCATTTACTCGCTCAACATGATGGGGTTATTGGATACAGTCAAGGCACGAAGATACACACACAAACTCAAACACACACAAAAACCAACACTGATACACAGTGACACTGCTGTTGACTTACACACATGTGAAACAAACTCACACACACGCACGCTCACGCACACACACACACACACACACACACACACACACACACACACACACACACACACACACACACACACACACACACACACACACACACAAACACTGAGGCACAGTAACATTTCGGCTGACACACACATGTGAAACAAACACACACACACACACACACACACAAACACACAAATAAATGTAAACAAACAAACAAACAAACAAACACATAGACACATACATGAGCTGAAACACATACACACATAGCCCCGGGCGGGGGACATGGCGATGTAGGCTGAGTGTCAGGCTCATTGCTCACTCCAGAGAACCCCTCAATTTGCATTCTCCCAACATCTGGCTGGGTGTAAGCCTCTGCGCTAGCTAAAATTGTTTCAGAGCTACACTCACTCACACACACACATGGATACACACAGTCTCGCGCTCATTCACGTAGGTACACACACAGGCATGCATACACACACATGGACACACGCAATCACAGGAATGCTGCATTATTTTACATATAAACCAGGGTTGCCATTGCATGCTTGTAATATCAAAGCATATTTATCTGTCATTGCTGTCATAACCTGAGGGACCAACATTAATTGAAATCTGTGTGTGTGTGTGTGTGTGCGTGTGTGTGTGTGTGTGTGTGTGTGTGTGTGTGTGTGTGTGTGTGTGTGTGTGTGTGTGTGTGTGTGTGTGTGTGTGTGTGTGTGTGTGTGTGTGTGTTTGCGTGTCTGTGTGTGTGTGTGTGTGAGGATGTTTGGGGTCTGTGTGTGCAGGGGGGGCGGTATTTGTCACTGTTGGATGCGCAGGTTTTTCTGCCCGTTCTTGTGTGTTTCCGCGCTATTTTTCATGGAGATCTTTAAGGCCTGTAGCATCAATAACATCCCTCTCCTCTCATCTGCTCGCTCCCGTCGCCCTCTCTGCGCTCCTTCACTGCCCTCCACTCTCGTCTTCCTCTATTTCATTTGTCTCTGCTTTTCCCGTTCCATTCATTTCCATTTCTACCTCTCCTCTCACCCCCTCCTCCACCCTCCTCTCCTCTGAGTGTTTGTCTCCTTTCGTCTCATCTCCTCTGCTGTTTTCCCCTCCTCTCCCTGCTTTCCCGCCTCTTCCATACTATATTAGCTCCATAAATCCTGTCCTAGGCGGGTTGTTATGGTCATTGTGTGTGCGGTGAGCGATGGTTATTATCTGCCTGCCTCGCTCGCTCTTGCTTTATGTGTATCGTCTGTTTTCCCTCCCCCATCCCCTTTCTCTCTCGCTCTCTCGCTCTCTCTCTCTCACTCTCGCTCTCTCTCTCTCGCTCTCTCTCCCTCCCTCTGCATGCTCGCGCTGTGTCTGTTCCCACCCCTGTCTCTCTCCTTCAACCCCATGTCCCACTTCTGAGTCGTTTTTTCCCCTTCCTTATCTCCTCGACTGACTGTCACCATCTACTTCTACTGCTCCCCGCTACACCCTGCCATGGCCATCACTCCCCCCTCCCCCCCAAACCCACACACACACACACACACACACACACACACACACACACACACACACACACACACACACACACACACACACACACACACACACACACACACACACTATCTTTATCTGTTTTCTTTCCGTTTGTGGCGCCTCCCTTTTTTCCTTCTGAAGAATTTTGACTTCCATGCTCCCCACTCCTCGCACCACAAAAGACGAGTCACACCACTGCCCCGCACCAAGCCGCCTCTAACACTACACCTCACACCACGGCCCACCCAACACCTCACACCACACCTCAGCCCACACCTCACTCCACACCTCAAACTGCATTTCAGTCCACATAAAGCCTCACGCCACCAAGTCTCACATTGCAAGTTTTGACAACACACGTGCCTCCCGCCACGCCTCACTCCACGCCTCACTCCACGCCTCACTCCACCTTTCACACCACGCCTAACACCCTGCCACGCCTCACTCCACCTCTCACACCACCTCTCACACCACACCAAGCCTCACTCCACCTCTCACACCACACCACGCCTGACAAGGCACCTCACCAAGAGGTTTACACCCCCCCCCCACGTCTCACGTTACACCACAGCTCACACCAGGCCTCAAACCACACCTCACCAAACGTCTCACACATAACGCCTCACACCATACCTCACACTGCAGCTCAAACCCTACATCACCACACCTCACACTACAGCTCCCACCACACCTCACGCCCATAACTCTTCCTTCATGCGCACCGTTGCCCATTCATGCATACCTGTTGAACATTGCAAATATGTGCAGCCGTTTGTGGTGTAGAAACTGCATTCTGTGGTGTGTGTGTGTGTGTGTGTGTGTGTGTGTGGAAGATTACCGGTTTAAGCAGCCTCCCCTGGCCCGGGTCAGACTGATTAGACTCTGGGGCTTGGGGAGGCTGCTTCAACCAGCCGTCATTCACACACACTCCCACAGGCATTTAGAAAGATATTCCAGGCAGCTTGCCCGTTGGACAATGTTGTATAGGAGTCTGATTTCAATTAAATAGTGCCATCTTTGCTCACACCTGTTGCCTGAATGCATCGTTGCATCTTCTTGTTTTTTTCACTCTTTCCTCTGCAAGGGTGCGGACCACTGTGTGAGATGCCTCCACTTCAAGGACGGCCCCAACTGTGTGGAGAAGTGTCCTGACGGCCTGCAGGGTACCAACAGCTTCATCTTCAAGTACGCAGAGGCCAACGACGAGTGTCACCCCTGCAACGCCAACTGCACCCAGGGGTGAGTTGTTAGGGTGTCTGTGTGTGTGTGTGTGTGTGTGTGTGTGTGTGTGTGTGTGTGTGTGTGTGTGTGTGTGTGTGTGTGTGTGTGTGTGTGTGTGTGTGTGTGTGTGTGTATGTGTGTATTTAACTGCAAGTTTGTGCAGTTCAGAGTATAAACTGATTGTGTGTTTGTGTGCGTGTGTGTGGTGTGTGTGTGTGTGTGTGTGTTTGTCGTTACGCAGTGGCTTATTACAAGACACAATAATGGTAATGAAATGCTCGATTTTGTGCTCTCCAAAATAGTGCACATTTAAAACTCCATCAATAATAATACATTTAAATGCTAGATATATTCAGACCAGAAAGAATGGATTATATAGATAACATGTGCCAGGTCTGTCTGTAACTGTCCGTGTGTTACTCAGAGACCCTGTCCATGTCTAATCAGCGAAAGACCTGAGCAAACATGTTGAACATGCTGATGATAAACTTGTACATCCAAACTGAAACACATAGACATACACACAAGGGAACATAACATTTGAGTGTGTGTGTGTGTGTGTGTGTGTGTGTGTGTGTGTGTGTGTGTGTGTGTGTGTGTGTGTGTGTGTGTGTGTGTGTGTGTGTGTGTGTGTGTGTGTGTCAGTATGTGTGTTTGCATGTGTGTCTTGAGTGCTACCATTCTCTGATGAGTGACAGACACATGGTCCTTACCTGCATAACAATGCCCGCGCAAATGGAAAACACACGCTGCTGACACACTGTCAAAAGATACAGCACTATAGGCGTGGGCCGGCTCACACTGACACTTGAAGCAGAGTGATATGGCCCTAAAGAAGGAGAAAAAGAGAACTCGAAATGCTATATTTATGTTGCTGTGTATGTCCCCATTCTTCTCATAGGTGCATTGGTCCAAGGTTGCAAGATTGCATTGGCTGGATGGACAGGTAACGGCTAGATGTGAAGTTACATTATACAATCAAAACACAAAAATGCATGCACGCACACACACACACACACACACACACACACACACACACACACACACACACACACACACACACACACACACACACACACACACACACACACACACACACACACACACACACACACACAGAGACAGACAGACAGACAGACAGACAGACAGACAGACAGACAGACAGACAGACAGACAGACAGACAGACAGACAGACAGACAGACAGACAGATGTGTACATTCTAAATGTTTCTCTGTCTCTCCCCCCAAATCTTACACGTACAGACACACACAGCAAACATTAACATCAATCAGAATGTGATTTGCGGTGGGCTCTTCTGCCAGGAATCGCCATGTGTGCACATTTAGTTGTTGATACCTCTTCTTGCAGATGCCTTTGCGTGCACAATTCCATTAATCTTCTATTTTTGGGACAGACTGTATGGGGAAAGGTTTTTACAATATTCCTCATGGTAAACATGAACAAAACTACAAACATTGCAGAAAGTGTGTTGAAGAGCAGCAAGGGGCCACAGTCTTGTTAAGTGAGTAATAGCCTCTAACAATCAGATTTCCGGCACTTCATATCCTGAGGCATTCAGAAAGGATACACAAACACATACGCACGCACAGACCTTAGAATGCATGTGTGAGAGTCAGTGAGTGGAAAAGCGATTAAGGCTGTATTTAATGGTGCTCCTAGTTTAGCGTGTGATGCAATGATATACAGGCGGGGGAGCTTGCAGGGCCCCACCTCCCCCCTCCCTGGGATTTAAATAGACCTGAGAGATGCCTCTTCCAAATTACGTTTTCCCTATATATACGGAAGGGAATTTACTTTCTCCTGGGGGGTAAGGATTCTTGTTTGCAAATCAGTGATATTCAGTGAGATGACCATAGTACCCTGCCCCTACACTAGTAGGGATATCCTTCCATATGTTATGTATTGTTTTTTTTTTACGAACTGATTGCCGGGTTAACGACTACACATTAACATGGCCGGCTCTTTCCCGCCAGCTTTTCTGTTAAATCAAATGTCCTCCTCCTCCTCTTTCTCTTCCTTTCTGTCGCACTAATATCCATCTCATCTGTGTGTTCTCCCGTCAGCACACACGCAGGATTGACCCGGGTCAATAAAAGTAGCGTAATATATATTCACATATATATATATATATATTCAACATAATATTGATAGTAAGATACACAACATAACAAAAGAGGGATGGGAGACAAACAACATGACGCAAAGGTGAGGGGATTCAAAACGGGGACGACGCAAAAAAACAACAACACTATGATACAAATACAGAAGCTTCGACCGTGGTTAAATGGACTGCATTTATATAGCACTTTTATCCAAAGCACTCTACAATATTGCCTGACCTTCACCCATTCAGGCACACATTCATGGCGGGGTCAACCATGCTAGCAACCTTGTGGTTGCCAGCAAACCCGCCCTACCTCCTGAGCTACTGCCGCCCCCGTGGTACCCGTGTTCAACGCGTATCCAAGCCTGAAGACGCCTCAATGGCACGTTATGAACTGCATAGTGTGTTCCTCTCTCCCCCTCCCCCCTCCAGGACACCGCTGATCGCAGCCGGGGTGATCGGGGGGCTGTTCGTGGTGGTCATCGTGGGGCTGACCGTGGCCGTGTCCGTGCGTCGGAAGAGCATCAAGAAGAAACGGGCGCTCCGTCGCTTCCTGGAAACCGAAGTGAGCATGGCTGTGTTTTTGTGTGTGGGTGTATGTGTGTGTGTGTGTATGTGTGTGTCTGAAATAGACATTTTCTGTGAATGTTTTAGAGAAATCTTTGTGTTTATGTGTGTTTCTGTGTGTGTGGTTGTGTGCATGCATGTATGTGTGTGTGTGTGTGTGTGTGTGTGTGTGTCTGTTTGTGTTTGTGCAAGTCTGAGAAAGCATGTGTGTGTGCGTGTGTGTGTGTGTGTATTTCTGTTTGTGTGGTTGTGTGCATGCATATATGTGTGTGTGTGTGTGTGTGTGTCTGTGTGTGCGTGTGTTTATGTTGATGCGTGCATGATTGCATATGTATGTGTGTGTGTTGGTGTGTGTGTTTGTTTGGAGTGTACACTCCAAAAAAAAAGTGTACACTCACGAGTACACTTCATACCATACAGGGAAGGAAAAGAAGGGGCATGAGAGGGAAGTAGTGGAGGTAACATACATGAAGTGGAGCCAAACTTTAAAGCCCTCAGCCTCCTATAGCTTCAGAAAAACAGAGTGGAATGGCTGCACTCTTCCCCTTGAGAACACTTTGCCAGTGGTTAAGGGCTCTTCCCTATGC
>NC_079431.1:10605794-10628294 GCF_026213295.1 Gadus chalcogrammus
CACAGGCATTAGTGCACACGCACACACACACACACACACACACACACACACACACACACACACACACACACACACATTTACAGACATGCACACACACACAAAATCACACAAATGTGATCAAACGTTGCACGACCTAGTTGCACTTTCATAATGCACTTGTCTTGACAAACTCAAGTAAATGGGCTGGGGAGTGCATAACTGTTGTACCATTAGGTCTGCCTTTGATGTTGGCCGTGCATTCATTTTTCTAGTCATTCATCCCCGATACTGTCATGGGGAAATATACAGACACATACAAAGAGACAAATTGCCCAGCATAAGTATTCTAAATAGGTTGTTATGGGTTGTGTTTGAGGGATAAATGCACTCGGGCTCAGGAAGAGAGTAGCAAGAGACGGAGAAACTATCGAACATTTTATCAATGCCTATTTTTCAGAGACTATTCACTTTGAGGCCAACCAATACAGTCACTCACATACCACTGATTGTGGTTGTCAATGGAGTTAAATAACCTTTGATTTGGGATACTGGAGTGCTATCAATGCAAGAGGACAAGAATGGAAGACCGTAGTATGATTATACTGTAAGCGTATACAGTAAGGTAATAAACAAGACATTATGGCTCCCTTCATTTTAAACTGTGGACAAAACAAGCTATTAGGCCTTCAGACTGGCACTTACATGTAAAACAATATCCCGCAAACCGACCAACTACATTGTCCGTCAACCATTTACATAACTCTGCCCCATGGCGTTAGCTTAATGTTGTCTTGATTAGTAGCGCTGCATTCTTTATGACTCTCCAGTCAAGCCATTGATGTCCCTGCATGCGCATTATCAGAATCCACTAAAGAGTATGTGCTTGGGCTGAAGATTGATGTGGAGCGTGGAGCTTGGCCTTCATTAAAGGAAGTCTGTGTACAAACCCTGCTATTACCAAATGTACTGGATGAAGAATTTAGCAGGTTTAGCAGTGCTTTGCTCTCGGGAGGTTAGGAGTTGACTTCTTAAAGAATGTCATTTGCCTTGACTGCTGTCCCCATCATCCGATCATGCCCCTACATTGTCTTCAGTATTTTATTTTGCACGCTAAATTACTTGTTTGAACAACTTATATATCTGATTGAATGTTCAATGGAAGTGCAACAAGACTGAACGATTGGCAATAATGGCCAAGGAAGATCCATATCCTATTCCGAAAACATTCATGTTTAACAACAATGTTGTTCAATTCGGGAGGACGGGAATACAACAAATATTTTAAACTAATAACTAATAACAAAGGGCTAATAACTAACCAAAAAAACGATCAGGCTTTTAGGAATCCTATTAAGGATGCCTTTGTAACTATATCCGTATATATAGTTACATATATATGTGTCTATTTATTTTACAAATTCGATTTTAGCTACTGTGCACCACATATGTATTATCGGGAGTTCCATGCATTCCTGATTGACTTCCCCGTTGCACGTTTACAGTTTTATAGCAAGTAGAGCAGCGACATCAGATATTCAGGATACATTAGATCATTGTTCTGGGGCAATGGCATGCCTACCGATCAACTGGGGCAGGGATCTCGACTACGTTGCTCCAGATGAAGCAGAACAACTTGGCGGGAACAGGGCGTGCCCCATGGTGGGTCCCAGGGTAGCCCCCGTAGCAGTATGCACACATAGAAGGAGGAGGCTCTTCCGTTGCCCTCAATGCCAGTGGGATTTACCATTACTCGTGTCTGCCGCCATCTCCATGCATCTCCTGCTGATGAGTGCGTTTTTCATTATGCGAACGCTGTAATGCATTGCCCCCAAATAAATCCTCTCTCTTTCTCTCTCTCTCTCTCTCTCTCTCTCTCTCTCTCCCCTCTCTCTCTCTCTCTCTCTCTCTCTCTCTCTGTCTCTCTCTCTCTCTTGCTGTCTCTCTTGCTTGCTCTCACTCTCTCTCTCTCTCTCTTTCTTGCTGGCTCTCTCTTTTTCACCTTCTCTCTCGCTCTCTCTCGCTCTCTCTCTCTCTCGCTGGCTCTCTGTCTCTCTTTCTTGCTGGCTCTTTCTCTTTCTCTCTCTCTCTCTCTCTCTCTCTCTCTCTCTCTCTATATATATATATATATATATATATATATATATATATATATATATAAATATAGAGGAGGAATAATGGGGTATGCACACTAATTAAAGACAAACGGCAGCAGCATCAGAATCTTTCATCATGTGTATCTCACATGCACATATCCGCAGATATGTAGAACAGAATCATGTGGATAGTTGAATATCATTATTGCATCATCTTAGCACAGTTATCTGTCGTTTCACTTCATCAAACCGTATGAATGTATATAGTCGAAAATTGTCTAATATTTATTCACACTTTGAAATCAGACCATTATGAAAGGTAACTCCCGATGAAGAATAATTAGTTCAGCTTTGTCACATGGTTTGAACCAGTGGCTTGGGCTTCTGTGTGTGTGTGTGTGTGTGTGTGTGTGTGTGTGTGTGTGTGTGTGTGTGTGTGTGTGTGTGTGTGTGTGTGTGTGTGTGTGTGTGTGTGTGTGTGTGTGTGTGTGTGTGTGTGTCCCCGCCACCATGCTCTCCTCCAACCACATGCCCTGTCTAAGTGTGTCACCTGTCCCCACCCAGGAGGCCCTGATCATGGCCAGCATGGAGCATCCCCACCTGGTGCGTCTGCTGGGGGTGTGTCTGAGCCCCACCATCCAGCTGGTCACCCAGCTCATGCCCCACGGCTGCCTGCTCGACTACGTCCACGAGCACCAGGACAACATCGGCTCCCAGCTGCTGCTCAACTGGTGTGTCCAGATCGCCAAGGTAAGCGCACAACCTTTTTGCTTTCTTGTTTACAGGCCTGGTTATATTTATGAACAGTCGTAGCTGGCTGCCTGGCTAGCTGGGTAGTTAGCTGGCTGGCTGGTATAGCTGGCTGTTTGGCTGGTTTAGCTGTTTGTTTGACTGGCTGGCTAGCTGACTGATTGGTATAGCTAGCTAGCTAGCAGGCTGTTGGTTTAGATGGCTGTTTGGCTGGCTGGCTAGCTGACTGACAGGCTAGCTGGTAGTGTGCTGTGGCCTCAATATCATCATTTAATAGATATTCTTTCTCCCTGGTTTATTGTTCATTGATTTGAGCACACCGCTGCTCCAGCCGGTTGGCGATTGGTGGATGTATCTGTGTTCTTTGTATGTTGAGTTGGTGTGTAATTCGGTTGGACAAACCTGGTCATGTGATCACTCTTTCTCAAACTGTTTTCACCCATTGCCCTTGAACCGCAGCCTTTGGGGCGAACTTAGACCTACATTAATAAGGCCAAACAGAAAGTGAATGGCGAATCTTTAACTTAAATATTATATCTTGTCATAGAGATATGTTTAATGCGATTTGTTGACTTCAAATTCCGTGGTCTGATGGCGTCCAATGAGAATGAGACGCACATATAAACAAACAGGCAGCACGGGTTTACACATTCAATAATCAACTGCGTTGTTTTCTTGAGTGTGGCCCAGCATTATCTGCTCCAGATCCCAGTGCTTGGCTCCAGTCACATTATGAGAATTGACGGTTTATGTCTTACATGACACGATTACAGGGACACTTGGATTCAAAGGGACAAATAGATTATTTTTCATCGGTTTTTAGTTCACACACCCTCCAGGAGAGATCACGGGGCTTAGACTCTGCAGTTAAGAGCCTTTAATGATGCTGACATTTCTCTCCTACTTGGCGTGATTTGCATCCAGACACTTTTAAGTGACTTTCCCTACTGCTCAATAGATGTCAAATGTGTGAATGCATAACGCACACTTTTAGGGCAATGTTCAACAGAGTTGATCCTATTAAGGCTTGCATTTGTCTATGGCCAATAGAAAACAAAGCAGAGCTCTTTACATGACATCATTAAATTCCAATTTGAATTCCACCTCCTACACTGCGTGTAATGTTAATAATAATAATAATAATAATAAATGAAATTTATATAGCGCTTAATATGGTACTCTAAGACGCTTTACATATTGCCCTATCAAAACTATGTAAGACAGACTAGGAATAAAAGAAAAACAGAGGTTAAACATGAAGAATAAGGTGGGAGTTAGGTGGGGAAGGCTAGTGTGAAAAGGTATGTTTTGATATTTGAAAGAAGAGAGGGTTGGAGAGACTTTGATGTGGGAGGGGAGTGAATTCCAAAGGGTGGGGGCAGCAACTGAGAAGGCCCGATCACCCCAAGTCCGTCGCTCAGTCCGTGGAACTTGTAGCAGGTTGGCAGAATTGGACCTGAGGAATCGGGAGGGGGCGTGGTGATGGAGGAGGTCGGCAAGGTAGGGGGGGGGGCTAGGCTGTTGAGGGCCTTGTAGGTGATGAGTGAGATTTTGTAGTTGATTCTGTGTTTAATTGGAAGCCAATGGAGTTCACGGAGGACAGGTGCGATGTGTTCTCTGGAGCGGGTACCAGTGAGGAGGCGTGCAGCTGAGTTCTGGACAAATTGAAGTTTTTTGAGGACTTTGTTGGTGGTGCCGTAGAGAAGACCATATGGCAATGTTGCCCGATTTCTCTTCACAATCACTCTTTGGTCGGCTTGATGATTTAGTGCTCCCTGACTTGGGATGCTATGGCCTTGTCCACACGCTAGATAAATGTTTTTGTCCCTCTGTTTTGGCCACCCGCCTGTGCTAATCCGCTGTTTTCGGCTATATAGCTGTTGTCGACGCTTCCAGACAGACAGTTTATATAACCAGGCCGAGGCTTGACCATGCACATGCTCTGATCATCACCTTGGGTCATGATAAGTAGCCGTCTTTCCTTCAGCTGCCAAAGTGTGAATTAAGTGGACACAATCTGGGGACCACAACTATTCATTTGGTTATGCCGATGTCTCCAGTTCATTAAAATCACTGAGGCACACCAACATGATCCTGCACAGAAGGGTCGGATTGAATAGAGGATGTTGCGGAATTATGATGATATCAGTGGCAACAGAATATATTGAAACCTCAAACAAGTTTCATACAATTTCTTACAGAAAACCCTTGTTACAATGTTGAATAAAGAGTGAGTAATGATGAGTGCAAGCCAATCAGAACACAAGAATTAAGGAAACTTCACAGTGACAGTGGCTTCTAAGGAGAAACGCAGTAAGTCATGAAAAAAAAGGATGATTGTTTACGAAAGAGAACCTAGCATAGCATTGACTCAAGTCAAAAGCAGCTTGTTCTTATTATAAAGGCAAAGATGATGCTGTGTTTAACTGCCCGGTCAGGCCCCATTAGTGGATTATTCTTAGAGGAAACGGTCCCAAAATGCTCTTTATTATTTACACATCTTTTAATTTTCAACCGTCATCTGAGCTTGATTGTGTGTGAACACCGCTACATCGATGAGAAAGTGAGTTATGTTTTCTGAGCTGTGCTCATGTTTTAGAAAATGTTCTGTTTCCAGTGGTGTGCACATTGCATAACGCATTCTGGCATAATAAATGCCAGAATGCCACAGAAAGGACAGAGTCATCCGTCATTCTGAGATTTATCATTGTCTATCCCTTGAATTAATAGATTCTCTTTTCCATGTTAACTGTATCGTGGGCGAACAAAGCTGAGGTCAAATATGAACCAAAATATTATTTTGAATAAGCTCCACACATGAGATGTCATTGTTGTCCTGAATGGTTCAGCACACATTTTTTTAGGGTAAGTCACGTGGAACCAGTTTGAGCCATCAACAAATACAACAATTCTTATTTTATATCCCAGAGATCCCAGAGATCATTGAGAATTCATGACTCACTTACTGTATCTTAACGACTGTGGCTTGCTAGGGCACTGATATTGTAAATATGTTAAATGCACAGTGTAAATGTTGCATTATCTCGTTTGATGAATTTCCTTGTGTAAAAGGCTTCCTGGAGATAGATACTAACACATCAACAGGGAGACGTTTGTGATGAAGGGTTGATTTCGCCAGTTTTGTGGACGAGTCAAATGCAGTTGATTTGTTTTAGGCCTCCTACTTTGGCTGTGAGGGCATGCCCCTTCCTGCCCCAAGTGTTCAACAACCACTTTTGGTTCATTTCTTTGTTCTCTTATTGACGCAGATGTCGAAATAAAGACAAGATAGAGAAAGATGAGCCTCTTAACAAACTCAGTGTAACACTTTCATGAAATAATTTAGTAAAACCGTGGACCTAGAAATGGAGAAATTTGACAAATTGAGTATCGGCCCCCGATACAATTTCTCAAGTTCAGGGCAGGAAGCTTGACTGTTGTGTTAAGGTGCAGTATTACCCTTGGGCCTGTAAAGCCCTAATCGTGGAATACATAGGAATGTTGAGTTGATCTAGGTTTTCCTGATTACATCTGAGTTGTAGTTGGGCCTTTTTGCAAACATGCACTCACACACACACACACGCACACATGCAGCCACACACACACGCACAGACCCCTCTGCTTATTCATTAACGGAACTTCAGGGATACATGCGACATTGCTCCATTCCTATTCCATCCACATTCGCTCTCGTTCATGTCATGTAATTTGTTCTTCCCTCCGAGTCTTCCTTTCCCCTGTCTCTGTGTATGCAGCAAAGCAATATCATTTCAGTCGTTCAGATCTACAGCCAATCCATTGAATCAATATGTTCTGACACGGCTCCTTTCTATTGCAAACTTCCACACTGTCACTGCTCCCTCTCATACATTTATCTCTCTCTCTCTGTCTCTCTCTCTGTCTCTCTCTCTCTCTCTCTCTCTCTCTCTCTCTCTCTCTCTCTCTCTCTCTCTCTCTCTCTCTCTGTCTCTCACCCTGTCTAAGTTCCCTGCATTCGGTCCCCTGTGGTGTTTGACTCTGAGTCCAGCATGTAGTAGAAGAGCATGGAGCAGATTAGCACTGTTCGATTTTTAATATCCGCCCTCATCATGAATGTCAACAAATGGAATCCTCCTCCGGACACTTAGATATTGAATGTAATTTTCCATTTGTTTCCCTCTCTCTCAGTGTCAGATGACTAATTAGTATGGGAAGAAATTGTGTGGACATCTTGACTGACTACAGTGTGTGCGTCAAAATGTAGTAGACCTACTCATTTTCATCAACCACCTCACCCCACTTGTCTCTATCTATCGCTCTCACAAACTCTCTGTGTCTCCATCTCTCTCTCTCTCTCTCTCTCTCTCTCTCTCTCTCTCTCTCTCTCTCTCCCTCTCTCAATCACTCTGTCACTCACTCACTCTCTTTCTCTATGGCTCTACCTATCTACCTCTCTATGTCTCTCCCTCTTTCTCTCTCTCTACCTCTCTCTCTCTATTTGTCTCTCTCTCTCTCTCTCTCTCTCTCTCTCTCTCACTTTCTCTCACTTTCTCTCTCTCTCTGTCTCTGTCTCTGTCTCTGTCTCTCTCTCTCTCTCTCTCTCTCTCTCTCTCTCTCTCTCTCTCTCTCTCTCTATATATATATATATATATATATATATATATATATACTGTATATATATCTGTGTCTGTATCTCTCTTTTTTCTCTCTCTCTCTCTGTATTCTATGTCTCTCTTTCACACACTCTCTCTCTCTCTGTATTCTATGTCTCTCTTTCTCTCTCTCTTTCACTCTCTCTCTCTTTCACTCTCTCTCTGTATTCTATGTCTCTCTTTCTCTCTCCATGTCAAACAGTTGGATGAGCGTGTTTAAGGTGACATTACTATTCAGAGCGGTCCCAGGCCTTTCCATCCCACTGTAACGCTCATCAAACGTGAAGTAACATTTTAGACACGCTCTCTGAAGTCAAGAGGGAGAACACGGCAAACTTTTCTTCATACCCTTTAAACCAAAGACTCTGATCTCACAAATCTTTGTCCCAAGAACACGTCTGATTGCCGGATCACAAACTTTGGCCCTTCAGACAGATAAATTATCCCCATGGACAGAGGCAGAGATAGGCAAAAGGCCATTAGGGTGGTGCTTACTCACATTTGGCATACTGTCAATCAAATGAGCACAGACATTCTCTGGAAAATAAACACACACACACACACACACACACACACACACACACACACACACACACACACACACACACACACACACACACACACACACACAGACACTCACAAGCACACTTAAAGACAAATATGAAAGTCATCTGTCAATCCACTCTCACACAGACAAACACAAATTCTCTCCCACGTACACAAACAAAGACACACACACACACACACACACACACACACACACACACACACACACACACACACACACACACACACACACACACACACACACATACACACATGCTTGCGGTGCAGTATTAGCAGTGTCTGGGGGGAGCAGAGATGGATGTGGTCAGGTAAGGCAGGTGGGGGATGGATGACTGGAGGCAGATTGTGCAATGGATGAGACAGTCAGCTCCCAGAGACAGGCCTAGACTAATGACTAGCTGCCCAACATGTATACACAAACTCTCACAAACACAGGCACACACAGCCATACTGTCACAGATCACAATCATCTGACACACAAGCATGCACTTACACATACATTCCCATTACACAGATCCCATATGCAAACACGTATAGGCAGGTGCATATACATGCACACGTACAAATGCAGAAATACTCACAAACATATGCTGTCATGCAGGTGTGACACTCTATACACGCAGTGTTTAGAATGGACGTCTGAATGCATCGCAAGAAATGAAAACGTCAAACATCCAAACAGAAAGCATACATACAGGCATACACACGCACATACATACAGGCATACATGAATGCATACATGCATACACACGTACGTACTTACAAACATACAGGCAAACACACATACATGCATGTATACATACATATATACATACACACAAACATACATACAGGCATACATGCATGCATGCATTCATACATATATTATTTCGCTAAAGTCGCAAAGTCAAGAAACCCAAAGCTATCCTACCCTGAGTTTAAACATTAGGTACCAGTACATTTCCGAAGTGTTTTTTCATTCATCGTTTTCATTCAAAGTCATATCGTGCATTTGAACAAAATCCATGTCTGAAGTCTTCTTTTTGAGTTTGTGCTCAAGTGGTTTGGATATGCATTGAAATGTGCTTTGTGCTGCTGATGTTGATTACAATGTCGTGAGTAACATAAGGATGGGTAAAAGCTGTCAACTTATAGTGTCTTGGTTGTCTATTAGAGCGAGAGAGAGAGAGACAGTTAAAAGAGGATAGCGACTCGTGCTCAATTCTCTCAATTAGCAACTCGTCACAGTAAGCTACTGCCTTCCCGGCTCCTATGGAACTTTCTAACTCATAATATGTGTGTGTGTTTGTAGTTTTGAGTGTGTGCTACTGTGTTAGCATTTGTGTGTATCCATCCTTGCGCGTGTGTGTGCAATTCATTTTAGGATTCTAAAAAAAACTTGTGAATGTCTGACCCTTTTCGTCCAGGACACCCCTAAAACCTGCAAATATTCAAGCACACAGCATTTTAGAGACACACAGGCGTGCATCCACACACACACACACACACACACACACACACACACACACACACACACACACACACACACACACACACACACACACACACACACACACACTGTGCAGCATGGACCCAGCCCTGGGAGCGGTGGTATTTAGGATAGGTCAGTGGTGTGGTCCAGCCGATAAACCACATCATCTCTCAGCCAAGCCCCCGTTGGTGTCCTTGTAGCAGGTCACACGGCTCCTAGCAGCCCTCCTTGCTTAAAGTGTCTGAAAGTCGGAACCGATAATCCGGACAACCCTGAATAAAATAGTGTTTTTGTTCTCAACCCATGCATTGTGTTCTCGGTTGTTTCTAACTGTTTTGTGTGCAATTTATTAAATAATTTGTATATTCGTTTTTATGACGCCAATTTCTGTTACCCAATAGTACTAATGTATTTTTAAAGGAAAGCTGGCACGACACACAAACGTCTTCCAATAGCCAATAGCCTGTTGTTTTACCCTCAAATATCAGCTCCTTTTAGAAAAAGTGACCTTGGTACACACACAAACACACTTGCACATACACACACACCTCTGCAGAGCACAGAATCAATTGCAAACACGATCATCTTCTCCTCAGATTAGCACAGAGTTGTGAGAAAAAGCTAATCAATGAAATCCTGACCGCCACCGTTTTCTTTTTCTCTGTGTTCTTTTATTCCGCCGCTATTGTTGTTTCTTTAATACAATTAGTTGTCAAAGACTTACCTTGTTTTGTGCTAAATGGGAGGACGGGTGGAGCCCTGCCAAGTCGGCCGTATTCAATTTTTTCATTGTGGTTTTTAACGCCTGCTGCTCGCTGTTTAGCGCAGTCTTCCTATAGGGCTCTGTACACATTGTTTTCCTGCATATTCGGTTTTTCATAGCTATTACCAGACGTGGCTTCGGCTTACAGATGATTCAAAAACGGCAAAAAAAGAGAAAGGATTTTGTAACGCATAATACCGACACGTTCTGGGGAAGATTAGGGCGGTGACCCTCGCGCTAATCCAATCGTGCTCTGGAGCGCCGTGACTGCAACGCCAAGACCGTTTGCATTCTCCCCGCCCGTTCGCTATGCCCTGAGCGGTTCTGCTGCTGCCATGAAATTTAACCTCAGCACATCAACAACAACAACAGCAACAACAAAAAAGTCAGGATTTACAGCTGGTTGGTTGAAATGCTCATAGCCGAGGGTCTGCGGGGATCAGTCCTGCTCGCGCCCCCCCCCCCCCCCCCCCAAAACACCACCACCCTTGAATCTTTTGTGGCGTCATCCGAGTCCGAAGGAGAGCGTCTGAACACCTCGACCGGGTACCATTGTTGGGGGTGTTATCAGGTGATTAGAGGAGCAGGGACGACAGACACGGGGCCCTACTGTAAGAACTCCTACTGTGGAGTCATAACAGGCAGCATTCACACACAGACACAGACACACTGACAATCTCACACACACACACACACACACACACACACACACACATACACACACACACACACCCACAAACACAGAAACGTATTCTTCTCCCACACCAGTACAATACACAAGCAAATGAAAAATACATCTCGCACACACGTGTACGGACACACAGACAGGCGATGTCACGGTGCGCCACTGATACATCAATGCACAAATAATATAGATAGAATAACATACTTAAAGGCTTACAACCAGAGGACCTTATCCGGAGATCAGGAATCCCAACAAAAAACATCCCATACATGAACCAATACATATACACACGCACAAACACACTCACACACACATGCGCGCAGGCAAGTATGCACACACCTACACTCACACAGACACACATACACACACATGCGCAAACTTCTGCTTGGCCCAGACAGTGGTAGATATTATTTACTGGGCCAGGGAGAGACAATGCAAACTCAGAATATATAATCGTGTCTGGCAAGGAAGCGATAGACAAATAGTAATGGATGTGAGGGGTCGGACGGCAAAACTGAGGAATGATAAGAGAAAGAAGAATCCAGTATTGTTAACCCACTGAGACGGCCAAATGGTAACCAAAAGGGTTTGGTCAAGAACAAAAAGATAAGGAGACTGGAGGAGAGGTGGGAGTTAACGCTTATGTGTTGGTTCAACTTTAATCTAGACAGGGTCGACCAGATGAAATCAAATTACATTTGAAACGGAACCAGGTGAGTGACAAAGCCACCGGGATGTCCAACGCAAAACACAAAACGATAGCAACAACACAATACTGAACCAATAGGCTAACAGCCTAGCATGCTCCACCTCAGACACGGACAGACAGAGACACACCAGAGACCCACCACAAAATCAGTTTCTGTTTGTGTGTGTGGTCTGAGTGTGTGTGTGTGTGTGTGTGTGTGTGTGTGTGTGTGTGTGTGTGTGTGTGTGTGTGTGTGTGTGTGTGTGTGTGTGTGTGTGTGTGTGTGTGTGTGTGTGTGTGTGTTTTTGTGTGTGTGTTTTTGTGTGTGTATGCGTGTATATTCAAAGCCCACATTAATGCATACCAAGGGAGACCTGTTAGGATTGCTGAGCTGCCCGCTTTCTGCCACAGATCAATCGCGGGCCGGGGCTAATGTCTCTCATTACACCGCACTGCAATCAACCCGATGTCATCGTGCTAATTAGGACCATGGTCATTATTATTATCCTTTCTATATTACAGTTCATTACTTTTGGACTCTCAAGATCTTAAGGATGTGCGTGTGTGAGTGTGTATGTGCGTGTGTCCATGCGCTGAGGCCAATAACGGACAAATCAACCGCCATATTCCGTTCGTTTCTGGGCGAGATGTGTTTCGTTCCCGTATGATTCCCTCCTTGTTTCCCAAACATCCCCCTCCATTGAAGGTTTCTGTGTGCCGACAAGGCATCACCAGACGCCCCAAAAGATGATGCTTCCAGGCCCGACCAACTGAGAAGTGAATTGGTGTGGATGAAAAGCCACCCTCCCTACCCCCACCCCCATCCCCCCACTCTCTCTCCCTCTCCCCCAACTCCAAAAAAAACACCCTCGCTCCCTCATGATTATCAGTGGGGGGAGGCTCGACCAATAGAGTTGTGGCAAAGTTAAGCATCAGTTGAAATGGAAGAACATAAGAGAGGAGAATTTATCGTGTTTATTTTAAAGAAAGGAAAAGTGCCTTATCCAGAACCTTATCCACTTTATTATACAGCCAAGCTCTAATTGTGCAGTCCCCATAGTGTAGCTATATAAAATATCTGTACACTATTACAAGGCACATTGCCTGAGTAAAGCACCCGTGTGTGTGTGTGTGTGTGTGTGTGTGTGTGTGTGTGTGTGTGTGTGTGTGTGTGTGTGTGTGTGTGTGTGTGTGTGTGTGTGTGTGTGTGTGTGTGTGTGTGTGTGTGTGTGTACTTTGAAAGTGGTGCTGGGTCGACAGCGACTCTGTCAAGGTAA
Organism: Gadus chalcogrammus; assembly: GCF_026213295.1. Lineage (NCBI taxonomy): Eukaryota > Metazoa > Chordata > Actinopteri > Gadiformes > Gadidae > Gadus > Gadus chalcogrammus. Next base: position 10,618,699 of record NC_079431.1, read on the forward strand.
TAGCAAACAAAGAAAGGAAAGCACCCCAGGCAAAGCTACACAGTCAAACAGACACACACACACACACACACACACACACACACACACACACACACACACACACACACACACACACACACACACACACACACACACACACACACACACACACACACACAAACACATACTCTCACACACAGACCTGCATACACACTCACACACAGACACACACACACACACACACACACACACACACACACACACACACACACACACACACACACACACACACACACACACACACACTTAAACACATAGACAGACAGACAGACAGACAGACACAGGGGAGTGTTGTGCCAGCGGTAAGGCTTAGTGTTCAAACACAGAGAAGCACAATGTCCAGGAGACACCAACAGAAGGCACAGTCCCACCTAATAAAAGCCCACAACGTCCGCTTCTGATGCGCCATTATTTTCAATTAGTGTTGCATGGAGTCTCGCGGCTAATGCTCAGCCACCTGCTTCCAAGGATACATGGATTTGAGACAAAAGATGGGTTGTTTTGATTTATTTTTGCAATAGTTATTTTCGGGGAATGTAAAACTGAAAATACAAAACATGGTTACAGGTTGTATCGACCGTGATTTCAAAAGATTTGATTTCAACTGATTTAATTTCTACTAGAAACATTGACTTTAATAACGCGTCTATTAAACAACCTTATCAATTTTGGTGCTTGTTTGAGTGCGTGCGTGCGTTAAATCTTAGATGCATTAAGAAGCATTTTACATTGACTTGCATTCTCTTTATGGGTCCAGGCAGTGTTTAAACCATTGACCCTGAGACTTAATCAAAGTGCCAAACAATGTCTACGGCTTAACTACTACCTGACCATCACACACACACCACACACACGCACACGCACACACACACTGATGATATACTGCAGTCTCCCATTTCCAACAATGTCAGGCATCACGTAAAAATTAGGGAACGCATGCCAGCATACTCGTAAAAAAACAACCTGAATTAAGACATTTATAGGCTTGTACTACAAACTCTCAAGTCAAGTCCATTTTATTGGAAGAGCCCTTAATCACAGTTACATTCTCAAAGGGCTTCTCAGGCCACCCTTTACCACATCCCCCCTAAACCTACGGCCCCCAAAGGGCAAGGAAGGTTCACGGAAAGAGGGAAACAAACAATAAACAAAGACTTAAAGAGGGAGATTCAACCACAACCAAGATAACAGAGCCAAAGAGAGAAGAGAAAGTGAAAATGAAACCAAATCAACCAGCGAGGATAAAAGAATAATCAGGGGACAGACGACAAAACACACAGTTTGCCAAGAACATTACAATGTCCATCTGGTGGCCCCCTTCCTCCATCATGCACACACCCACATACGTGTGCACACACTTACACACACACGTGCCAGACATCCCGGAGTGCCCTTCCAGTACAAGGTCATGTTGTCAGCGTATGTTACGGATCGCTCACCTGTTTCCAGGGTGGCTGGCGGCCGCGGGCCACAGTGGCCAGAGCTGGCACCGAGCGCACAGCTGGCGTGCTGCAGCCACTCCGCAGGGGGGGAACACACACCACAGGGGTGTGAGTGCATGTGTTGGTGTGTGTGTGTGTGTGTGTGTGTGTGTGTTTGTGCGTGTGCGTGTGTGTGGCTTTACAATGACCTCAACTCTGGGAGTGTTTGTGTGAATATGTGCTTGTGCGCACTTGCGTGTGTGTGGCTTTACAATGACCTCATCTCAAGAGTGTGTGTGTTTGTGTGTGTGTGTGGGTCTGCTTGTGCGTGTATGCATGCATGTTTGTAGCTTTAAAATGACCATCTCAGAATGAGTTTCTGTGTCTGCTTATGTGCTTGTTTTTTTCTGTGTTTTCTATGTGTGTGTGGGCGCAATGTGTGTGTGTGTTAGGGCTGCTCGATTATGGAAAAAATCGAATCACGATTATTTTGGCCGATAATGAAATCACGATTATTCAAAAGATTATTTTTGAGCTTGAAAACATGATGTATTTATTCAGCATGTCTCTCCCAAAAAAACACTTTGTAACTTTGAAATTCCGCCTTAAAAGAATGCACAAAACCGACTGATAATTATCCAGCTGTTTTGCACTTTCTATGAAACATTTAATGAAAAAAAAATTAAAAACTCGATTATATTAGTTTTGTGATCATTTGACGAAAAAATCGAAATAGCGATGAAAATTTGATTAATCGCCCAGCCCTAGTGTGTGTGTGACAAAGCATGTGCATGTGTGTGGTTGGTTGTCCCCTTTGTATTAGGCAAATATTGATTGGCATAAGTGTGTTGTCTAAACCGCTCTTAATTTGTGATATTTGGTTGTTTGTGTAAGTGTGTGCGTATGTGAATAATGTGGGCTTGCGCTGATACATTTGTGTGCTTTTCAGAGAGAAAGTGAGAGAGTGGGTGTGTGTGTGTGTGTGTGTGTCTGGGATGTGTGTGTGTGTGCGTGTGTGTGTGTGTGTTTGTGTGTATAATGGTGGTTGTGCTTATGCATTTTTGTGCTTCTGAGAGAGAGAAAAAGGAAAGATTATGTGTGTGTGTTTGTGTGTGCATGCGTGTGTGTTGTGTGTGTGCATGTGTCTGAGAGATTAAGGACACAATGACCTTTTCGTCTATTTCGATGGCTAGAAAATAAGGGGCAGAATTATTAGGAAGAAAATGGAAAAACGAAAGACAAACGACGAGAGCGAGGGGGGGGGGGGGTGTTGTGCTTAAGGACCACAGTTAAGAACGGTCCATGTTTCCATTTGGTCAGACATGGCTGTCAACTTGGAGGTCGATGCGATGGGATTAACGAAGATACGTCTGCCGCAAACTGTAACCCTGTGTCAAGAAAGATGAGGCGTTCAAAAGTAAAAGCCCCTCTAAAATACGTCACCATCACACCCTCCCCCACTCTGAATTCCATGACCCCACCTCCCCCTTCTCCCTCCCACCCAGACGGGGTTGGGTGCACCTCTTGCCAGCCGAGGTGTGACGGACAAGCCACTGTCGAGGGTTCGTCCTTGACAGCCTCCTTCACATGCAGACCAGCATCCCCACCTCGCCTCGCTCTCTCGCTCTCTCTCTATCTCTGTCTCTCTCTCTCTCTCTCTGTCTCTCTCTCTCTCTCTCTCTCTCTCTCTCTCTCTCTCTCTCTCTCTCTCTCTCTCTCTCTCTCTCTCTCTCTCTCTCTCTCTCCCTCTTTGTCTCTCTCTCTCTCTCTCTCTCTCTCTCTCTCTCTCTCTCTCTCTCTCTCTCTCCCTCTTTCTCTCTCTCTCTCTCTCTCTCTCCCTCTTTGTCTCTCTCTCTCTCTCTCTCTCTCTCTCTCTCTCTCTCTCTCTCCCTCTTTGTCTCTCTCTCTCTCTCTCTCTTGCTCGCCTGTCTCTCTCTGTTCTTCATTGACTTCAATTAAACCATTAGTTTGTCGCTCTCTCCATCCCTCTCCATTTCATTCTCTTCAACTCTATTTTCTTCCACTTAAATCTCTCTCAATCCCCCCACCATCCTCTGGCTCCCCCTATCTCAGCAGGCAGTCAGGTTAGAGGTCAGGCCTCATACATTCATTCATAGGATGTGATGGCATGAAGGGTTTTCACAATATTAGCTTAACTGTGTGCTTTCTCTAGGGTGGAGAAATCCACTAGAGCAGCACAATTTCACTATTTTTTCACCCCTCTGAATATATTTTTCTTTTTTTGCAATGCAGTATGTTTTTATTTAATAAAATTGTCACAATCTCAAAGTGCGACTATTTTGAAATGATGAGAATATACCTGGGACACTGAGAAACACTGCTTATTTCTGTATTTTTGTCCCTACCATTTTTTTTATAAATGTCCATCAATTTAACAATGTGGAAAGTGTGTATTAGGACGTCGCTAGTCTTGCAAAGCCAGCCATCCACTTACAAGATTATATATCTCTGGTGAAATAGTAGGTTATGTGTTGAGGAATGAGGAAAGAGTGACGATACAGTAGACAGTAGAGTAGCACTACGGAGACCTGAGAACAGACAGACTTTCCATTTAACAAGATATATTATTTCCAGATGACGATGCTTCTTTCATCTGCTCAACGTTTGCTGAGGTGTTATCATCCCTTAGTGTTAGACCCTTTGGGAGATAAGGTCTGGTTCTGCAATTCTGACAGAGTCTTTGGCACTTATAGTTAGGGGTAGAGAGTAAAGGATTGTTTGCGCTGCCCTCGCTCTTTGCAAAGTGCATTATCGCTCTATTGCTACAAATTGCTCGCTAGTCCCCTAACTAATGCTTACAAAATCAATGCACACATCTTTTATCACCTCTGTATATTTTTTTGCTCAACTTTATATTGCCCTATATGAAAACATGTTCAGCCCCTAGTGTGTTCTCTTTTTAAATACATACAATATATCAACACGTGTTTATCTATCCATTCATTCATTATGTGCTTCTGTCTTTCCATGCTTGCGTTCCAGAATGTGTGGACACACTTGAAAGCAGGAGACTGAGAGGGCAAGAAAGTGTGAGAGAGAGAGAGAGAGAGAGAGAGAGAGAGAGAGAGAGAGAGAGAGAGAGAGAGAGAGAGAGAGAGAGAGAGAGAGAGAGAGAGAGAGAGAGAGAGAGAGAGAGAGAGAGAGAGAGAGAGGACGAAGAGATAGAAGGAGAGAGGGGTGAAGAGGAAGAAGAAGGAAAGAGAGGAAGAGAGAGAGAAGGAGAAAAAGAGGAAGAGATAGAGGAAGAGAGAGCAATGGAGAGGAAAAGTAAAAGAGAGACAGAGGCAGAGAGGGATAGAGAGGAAGAGAGAAGAGAAAGAGAGCGACAGAGGAAGAGATTGAAAGATAAATGAAGAGCGAGAGAGAGCGAGAGAGACAGACAGAGAGACAGAGGAGGAGAGCGAAACTGAGAGAGGAAGAGAGAGAGAGAGAGAGACAGACAGACAGACAGACAGTCAGACAGACAGACAGACAGAGAAGGAAAGAGAGAGGAATAGGAATAGAGGGAGAGGCAGAGGGTTGGTTGTTGCCCACTCTCCACCACAGTGCAAACTCTATTAGGCATTCATCAGAGGGAATAAATGGATATGGACAAGCGTTCCCCCATGTGGCCACTAACCCAATCTGGGAGCAGGCAAACTGTTCCTCTCCAACATGGCGTTGGTTAAATGCAGGCAGATGCAAGAGCGCAAAATGAAATGATCGTCTCCCTCTTTTCTTTTTTGTATTTATTGTCATTATGATTATTGCTTTATCGTTTTCCTCTTCCTGGACCTCTTTCACCCTCTCTGTCGTTTTGATTCAATTTCCATCGTTCATCGAAGGTGCATAACCTTCCTTGCCACACCCGTTGGGGTATTATATACCACACATAAATCTATGCTCCAAACGGTTTCTGTCAGAAGTAATGGTGCCATGATATCACATTACATTCAAATGAAATGGATTGGTTTATTTGCATTATGATAATAATATGTGAATAATAGTGAATGAGTTACAGTAAATCAACAGCCTTTCGTATTTACATTTTAATCAAAGGGACATTTTTGAGTTTGGGCAGGATAAATAGTGCTTATCAAAGCTACTACCTCTTATCCGCCAGGCGGGGGGACATTTGATTTGGCATGCACATCATGTGGAGGTCAAGCCTCGGACCAGCAGATCTGCACGTTCAAATAGACTCTGAATGATTCATTTTAAAGATTTTATTTCATTTTAATGGCTCCTTCTTTTTTCAGCTCAGGAAGATCAATGGTCCATAAGAAAGAGCAAAGGGGACTTCTAGAACCATCCACTTAAAGCAATCCCCCTGACATGGTTCAAACTGACCGGTAGCAATGTATTATCCGACAAACACTAGAAAGTAGAAATGTTGAATCGGAATTAAATGTTTTATATTTTTTTAATAGTAAACTATTATACATATACAGCCCAACTTTGCCAACACTCATCACCAAAAATGAAGCCAATCTTGATGGGCTGCATTCCTAATGGTACGAACACACCAGACGCGTACCCGCGTAAAGATTTACGCGCGTAACGCACCTAAGGCCTGCATGAATTCCTAGCAGGAGAAACCTCTGAAATATGGATGCTTGGTTGGACCGTTGGAGCAGAGGTACAGCAATTGATGGGGGTTCCACGTCTCACCCAATGACCTTGGGAGAAATGGAACAGAGAGAGGAAAGATATCAAGTCCTTTGAATGAATGCTGGTCTGCTGTTTACCATGATGTAATTATGAGTTACGATAAAGGCTTCCACACAGTGTCAGACATCAATATTGCATTTTCCAGCTTTTTAATTGAAAAAGTAAATGATAATCCGATAGGAGTCTAGCCCTTCAGTCTTTCCTTCTGTCAAGTCTTTCAGCTTTGAGACATGGCTACTCAGTCATTCCTTTCAATCCCAAACAGGCGAACACAAGGGCAATGGTTATAATAGCTCAACTCAAAGACTTTTATGAAACTGAAATAAATGGGCATTAATGACTTAAATTAACAATATTCAGAAGAAATCAAATATGAAAATGAGAACAACTGAAAAAGTTGCATACATAAACAAAAATGGTCATACAATATAACGTTGAAGGGTGGCAATGGCTCACGAGATAGAACAGGATGTCTGGCGACAGGAAGGTTGCTGGTACGGTTCCCTGTGTCTCCTAGCCAAGTGCTGAAATATCCCTGAGCAAGACACCATACCCTAACTTTTCCCGGTCTGGCGCCTTGCGTGGTTGAGACTGCTGTTGGCGTATGAATGTGAGTGTATGAATGGCACTAATGTGAGCCACAAATTGTAAAGCGAGTTTGGTATAAGTTGCCATAGGTCAGAAAAGCGCTATATAAATGTATTCAATTTACTAGTCACCATGAAGTGGCTCAAAGGCTGGGATATTGCACATTCAATGGAAATGGCATTCAAAGTATGATGGGAATGGTGAGAAATCCAAGTCAAAGGGTCTGGTTTCCAGCAGTAAACGCCCTTTCATCTAAATTTAGGCCAGACAAACAGGTGTGACAAACCAAGGTAATCTAGGACATTGTTTAACCTGGGGGACTCGTACCACTGGTGGCATGCCGTGGTACTGCAGGTGGTCACTGGGACTATATTCTTCAAAATAGACACACATACAATAATAGAATAACAATATATAATAATCAAATATATATATTTAATGTTGTGCAGTAAATGGATTTTCATGGCTTGCTATTATTTAAAAAGTTTACGCATGCCATCATATGCTTTTCATTTCAGCGATTTCCATCGATGTTGTGCTTTGATCGGTGTTTGCTCAATAAACACTCATAAGCAGCATTGCTTCGCTTGTATTCCAGTTTCCCACTGACCATGTTCTTCCTGCAGTAATATAACTATGTATACAGGGGACGCTGGCCCTCTTTGCTCAGCCACGGCATTTGTATTTGTCTATTTCCTCCTGTTTGCATGTGAGGTGGTCCGCGAAAGGTCTTGATGACAATTTAGTGGTGCAAGTGAAGTCAAAGGGCTGGAACCTCTGCTCCAGGAAATCAAACCAATGGTTCTGAACGCAGCCAGCGGACCAGCCCACTTGATGCCACTCATGGGCTTTAATAATCTGCTATTTTGCCAGCGTGCGTGCTCATAACGACCAGCATGTGCATTGATTTTTAATTTGCTCCAGAATGAAAACGCTGCATAAATGTTTTACGTGTGGAAGGAATTCCTCAGGGGGGCGGAGAGTGTGTTTTTGTGTGTGTGTGTGTGTGTGTGTGTGTGTGTGTGTGTGTGTGTGTGTGTGTGTGTGTGTGTGTGTGTGTGTGTGTGTGTGTGTGTGTGTGTGTGTGTGTGTGTGTGTGTGTGTGTGAGCAGGGAGGGGGTGCATAGTCAAAGCTGGTCCACTAATCAACAAGTATTGATCCTCTGCCTGGGCTCCGGAAGTAATCAATTTATATATACTCTCCATTGTGGGTTCTCTGGGCCTTTCTGTATTGCTTTTGCTATTAGGTTAAACCCACTGGAGGGACACCCCTGGGCACAGAGACACAGGCCTGGCTATTGACTGTTTGTGTGTCATGGGGGGGGGGGGTTGGTTGTTTGTGTAAGTGTGTGTGTGTGTGTGAATAATGTGGACTTGCGCTGATACATTTGTGTGCTTTTCAGAGAGAAAGTGAGAGAGAAAGTGCGTGGGTGTGTGTGTGTCTGGGATGTGTGTGTGTTTGTGTGTGTGTGTGTGTGTGTGTGTGTGTGTGTGTGTGTGTGTGTGTGTGTGTGTGTGTGTGTGTGTGTGTGTGTGTGTGTGTGTGTGTGTGTGTGTGTGTGTATAATGGTGGTTGTGCTTATGCATTTTTGTGCTTCTGAGAGGGAGAAAATTGAAAGATTATGTGTGTGTGCATGCGTGCATGTGCAGTTTGTCTCTGTGGGTGTGTGTTGTGTGTGTGCATGTGTCTGAGAGATTACATGTGCATTTCCCTCAATCTCCCTTAGTTGTGGAGAATAAAGAATAGGTTTGGAAACTGTCAGGGAGATAAAGAATTGTCTTCGGGAACCTGACCTACTCAGTCACACACTCACAAAGCCACCCATCAACCAATCCCCTGACCCACCCAACCATCAAAGAGACGCACACACACCCATCCTGGGCCGCTTTCAGGCACCCAAGTCTACTGTGTCTGTCCTGCAAAACAATAATAACAATAATTTGGGGGGAAGCCTTTCTAAGCAGGTTTTTTCAGTGGACAGCTAAAATCTTCCACCTCGTCGAATCCATCGAGTGACCTATTGTCACATGGCAAATGTCCCTTACCATATCTTAAACCTCTGGTTATCAGAAAGGTTAAGGAATGAAAAAATTATCAAATGCAAAGAAGAAAAAATGTATGACCATATTTGATGGATTAAATATCGTTTGATAAAAAAAAACGCATTTTTTTTTTTTTTACATTTAATCGGATGAATACAAATTGTTCTAATCAATACATCAATATAATCTTGAAACCCTGATGCCTCATCCCAGTGGGAATTACTTAGCTGATACCGGCCAGCAGTTAAGATTTAGATTTGAGATTCAAGCCCCAGTGCTCTTACAATACAATGGCGATTAGCGCAACAGCTACCAGTTAAAGTAGACCTGACATGAAGTGTCAGGAAGAGGTGACCAGTGTGACTAGAATATGCTAGGATCCAAACATGTCTCGACTGAATCTAAAAAGGCATTGCACCATCCAACAGTGTAGGACATTTAAAAATGCAATGCTCCCCTGAGGGCAGGAAGGGAAGGGAATGTATTCAACTTCCGCCTACCTTTTCTGTAGTAGTGGAAGGCGTATGTAGATACACTGAGGGTGCAGCTTGCAGTGCACCATCTTGGCAGGTAACATCATATAAGTGCATTGTACCTGAGGTTCTCCCCCAACCTCCTACTATGTAGCAGTAGTAGATGGAGCGCTTGGCCAGTATTGTAGCCGAGGGCTTGGGAGGAAAAACCAGCAGAGACCTATTTGGTCTCCTCTCGCAGACACCTTAGCTGAGATAATTGGCTATTCAATTTCCTGGCACATCGGTGTGTGTTGCAGCCGGCCTACAGCTGATCCTTTCTGATTGGAAGCGGACCTCGCTGGGGCTGCAGCTCGTGTCT
>NC_079431.1:10633294-10665794 GCF_026213295.1 Gadus chalcogrammus
CATCGATGTCTACATGGTCATGGTCAAATGTAGGTGCAGTCCAAAAACTCTCACACAGAGACCCGACCTGAACCCTAGCATAACACCACCCGGAACACGTGTACGAACACATGCTGCCACGTCACTCTGTCCCATGCAGCTTTCTGATTCATAGCTAGACGTCACTTACGCAGCCACGCAGGGCTTTGGTGTGTGTCAGTGACAGAGTTTGTGTGTGTGCTCTGAGCTTGTGTGTGCATGTCTGTACACGTGCATTGGTCTATTGGGTAATGGGTTGTAATGACCCATTTCACAGGCATAAGCTGTGAATAATTGTTTAACTGCAGCGTCAAATACTTATTCAATTATGGGAAGCACACCTCATCAGCTGATTGTCTGTCCTAATGGCAGCTCTGTTGTTTTACATCTGCGTTGCGCTTTAAGTTTAAGTTGCAGAATAACAATTTAACTGTTAATGTCAAACCAGTTTCTGATTGTGGCGTCTAGCCAGCACTCTATATTGAGATGTTTCGAAACTCTGTCGTGCAATAGCTGGCAGTACTTGCTCCAATACAGGTTTTGTGCTTTTATGCTTTTACCAAGTCTCACCTGGCAGTCAGTTTGGATGAAAGATTTTCAATTTTAATGTACAATCTAGAGCTGAGTATGAGCTCAGACGAATGGCTCTGTTTGTGATAGGTAAACAAATCTAGCAAGCCCATCGAGAAGCCGTGAATAGCATGGGCTCTCTCTGACTCTGCAATGCAACAGTACCACACATACTAGTCTACTCTGCGCCATTTAATTTACCTGGAAATCCAATTATTGCAATGGTAATTAACAAAACATTCCCCAGCTGATATATGTACACTTATATCTGTAATCATATCCCCAAAATGAAAACACTAAATAAGTTGACGGGCTAAATTATGATAAAGCAGTTGATGTAAATTTGCTTTATTAGTACACTGGATCTTGTAGTTTATCTGTAATGGCTATAGCAATTAAACACATTCCTTCCTCATGAATAATGCTTCTGAAATATATGCTGTTTAGAAAAAAAGTGATAAAATAAAGACCAGTGAGAAGATAAACGCTTAGCACACAGGGTTAAGTGTGGCCGGAGGGAATAATGAAGACAAAATAGGGCGCCAGTGAATACGATTAATGACTCATCTCCATGGCTGAACGCACACACAAAATCAAACACACACATACACACACAAACACACGCACACACACACACACACACACACACACACACACACACACACACACACACACACACACACACACACACACACACACACACACACACACACACACACACACACAGATACAAACACAAGCACACACACAAACACAGTGACACAAACACACCCGTGACATGACCACAGCCTTGACTGGCCCTTGCTGGCCTGCCTGCACCGTGACTCCCTCCCCTCCCCTCTCCACTCCCCCTACTGGCTCGTTCTTCATAACCCTGGCTCCGAACCAAAGGATGCAGGGCCGGCGGTGGTTTAAACATGCCAGCCCTCAGTACAATACTGCAGGCACACTTTAGACGAAGAGAGCGAGGTGACGGCAGGTCAACGTCACAAACACACATGCATATATTATCTCCATTACTTCTCTGTTCTTCTTCTGAGCCCCTCGCTCCAAACATGGCCTGACTTTGACGGTGGGCGAACATGGGGCCGTGAAGATGCACTGACATAATTAGAATAATTATCGGAAATAGATATTCTTGTTTTCGGAAATGTTAACAAATGTATTCCTCTTCCCTGGATGGCCCTAGATTGATTTACTACTGTGCACTCATAAAAATATTATTCATCTAAAGATATGCGTGTTTCTAAACCTTTGTTGCACAGGCTGGATGATCGATGCAGACAGTCGGCCTAAGTTTAAAGAGCTTGCAGCGGAGTTCTGTCGAATGGCACGCGACCCACAGAGATACTTGGTCATTCAAGTAAGTTTGAAGCAAACTCAAGTCTCCTTAAACAACTTTCTCTTTTTGCTCAGCAGATATTTTTGCTCAGGCACCACTGCACAGCGTCCATCTTTATTAATTATCACTTAATATTCCCGGAATGTCTATATCTGCTTTTAATAATTTAAGACCACATCTGAAGTGTAAGTCCCACTTTTAAATATAATTTATTTAAGAAGATGCATCTGGATTTGATTTATAGCACAGGTATCACAAGGGGTCTCCCTTGCCTAGAATCATAGGGCCAGAATTGCATGTAGCATCGCAAGCACAATAACAACGACCATTTCTGCATTTGTTTAAACAAGTCATGTTGTTGCCAGGGCGACGACCGCATGAAGCTGCCAAGCCCAAATGACAGCAAGTTCTTCCAGAGCCTCCTGGAAGAGGACGAACTTGAGGACCTTATGGATGCCGAGGAGTACCTGGTGCCCCACAACTTCAACGTGTCCTCGTTGGCCTACGCGCCCCGTACACGCATGGACTCCAACAGGGTAGGGATTTGTTTATTGAACATTCTGCTCATTTATTTATTTATTGTGACACATTTTTTATGGAAGGCCATAACATTAAAAATAACATCACAACTATTGCCGATCCGTAATCTTAAGTATCCTGTACAACAGGTATATGCCAAGTATAACTTTACCGATATCTATACATATACCTACATATAAGTGTAGGATTTTCTCACTTAAAAAAAATGGTTCTTGGTACATTGCATCTTGGTAAATGGTACTTCTTACTACTTTCTAATCAGTATTATCACTGTTCTTTGAAAGCAAATGGTTTACTAAGCAATACTAAGCAGAACGTCTATACATAGTATAATTTGAAAGAATGGCCTGAATAATTATTTACTTTTGATTTGCTTGACCTTGCGCTGCAAAAGGTGGCTTTCAACAAAGCATATTGGGATTTGCAACAATATTGATGGTTCTCAATGGATTTTCAATTTGACGCACACAACTCATGGGCCTTGGGACTGTTTTGCTCCTTCTTTTCTCAAGTAAATGACACACACCAGTCTTCAGTGACCCAAAAGCATATTTTCAAAGATTTTGTCAGCCTACATTTAGGGAGTTTTTAGTGCTGTTTCTTTGGATATTCCCCAGGAGGGTGCCTATTCCATAAACCATAGCCATGTCTGTTGGCCCCTTATTTTATTTCTTGTGCCAAGCAAGCCTCTTTAGTCCATTGCAATTTAGGCTTTTCTTCGTTCCTAAATGACCAAATCTTTTTTACCAAAGTTGGTATTTGATTGCAACAACATGCAGTAATGCGTCCAAGATGCAAAGTGACTGTGCAGCTCCATTTAGTAATAATAGGTGTGATATTATTAGAGGCCATACCAAGATGTGACTCTGCTTTGGAGATATACCGCTATTTGTTAAGCAGTGGGTTGCCTTAAGATCGCCTGCTTTTTCAAGCTGCTTTTTCATCCCACTGTTCTTCATTGCACTGATCTCTCTCTGCATGTTCACTCGCTACATTTCCACACAGAGCTAATTGCATGTTTAAACATGGAGTTGTGTGTGTGTGTGTGTGTGTGTGTGTGTGTGTGTGTGTGTGTGTGTGTGTGTGTGTGTGTGTGTGTGTGTGTGTGTGTGTGTGTGTGTGTGCTTGTGCGTGTGTGTGTGTGTGTGTGTGTGTGTGGGGGGGGGGGGGGTTATCCATTTATTTAACTTCTTGGACACATACACACACACACACACACACACACACACACACACACACACACACACACACACACACACACACACACACACACACACACACACACACACACACACACACACGTGTTTGGATGATGTTCTGTTGCACAATCACACAGCACCCATGCAGTATTTCTGTATTCAAACTTTCCCTTGTGGTTGTGTCTGAAGATCCAGCTCAGTGGGAGGACAGCATCCTCTTCTGATTGCCAATGAGAGACACCACAACTTCCCACCAATTGAATTTGGATATTTCTAAGAACAAATAAGCCACCTACCAAGTATTAAGAAGCGATTCCTGGGCTAACTGCCTTCACTCTTACACTATTTTTTGGGACTTTATACCTAGATGGAGGATTACCCTTTTGGGCGTATTACATCCTAATGTGAACATCATGCCAAGTGTTCAAATGAACTCAATTATTGTATGCCTACGTGACGTAAGACATTCTCGATACTTGGATTAAAGCTAGCCTTAATAGTTGTTGAATGTCTGTGTTCGTTTCTGAGGTTTGGTGCAGAAATTGACACAGGCATTGGAATCTTCTATTTGTATTTACTCTGAGCAGCATACCATCAATACCCACAGAGAAGATAAAGGGATAGTCATATAGACTCACTAAAGATCCTTACAGAAAACTAAATTAAACTTCACAAGGTGAGTGTTTCAGGCCATGCTGGCAAATCCTCCAATCCATACTTTTAAGTAACAACATGTCCATACCTGGAAACCCCAAAGGGGTTATTGGTATTGGGGGTTGGAAAGTTTAGTGTACACACAGAATACACATACAAAACACATTGCTGACCACCAATGTATGTATATGAGATTACATACTAGATCAGTATTTTTCAACCTGTGGTTGGGGTACTGCAGGTGGTACGTGGGAATTTATTCTTTAAGTAGACAATTTACAGTAATATAAAAAATAATTTATCTTATTGAAATTTCCTACATTATAAATATTGTTCATTAAATAAAGTATTATGTTTTATTTCAAAAAATATGTTTGTGCATTCCATTGTATGTCGCTTTGTTCATTCCATCATGTGTTTTCCATTGTAATATATTCCGTTCATGTTTTGTGTCCATTTGTTTGTGCTAAATAAACACATCGGTAGAATAAGCAGTGTTGATGACTTTTCTTTCCAATGTTTACCACTGCCCATTGCCTTCTTTCAAAAAATAATAATGTATAAAGGGGGTGCTGGCACTCTTTGCTCAGTCACCTTATGTGTATTTATCCAGTTTATTTCTAAGTGCTTGATGACAAGTTAATGGTAGACGTAAAGTTGGGAACCACTGTACCAGATTCAGAAAGACGTGCTTCTGACATGTGGAACCAGTGATGAAAAGTAAAGAATACAAACAGCATTCACTGTGAATAAAAAAATAGAGAATACAGACACAGAAAGAAGACAGAGGTACCAGTGCAAATCAGCTATTTAACATTTCCTTTTTTGCAATCATCAAATATTCGTATTTTGTTTTCCAAAAACAAAACCAAGTCAAAATATTTACTAAATCTAAGTTCAATGTATACTTCTTAGATAATCTTTGACTTCTAAATATACATGCCATTAACCCTGGGATAACGCAGTAGCAAATCCCGCTGTAAAACTAAACAGTTCTTGTCTCTCCTTTGTTCACCCTAAGAACCAGTTCAGCTACCAGGACGCCAGCTTTAGCATGGAAGAGATGCTGGCCACCTTGCCCAGGGTGGTGTCAGTATCTGCTGTGTCGGGTGGCTGCCTGACAGCCCTGGACCCATCAGCCCCATCTCAAGGGACGCAGGGTGGTGGTGGTGGTGGTGGTGGTGTTGGTGGTGGTGTTGGTGGTGGTGGAGGGGGTGCTGGTAGCAGTGGAGCCCAGGAGGACCCGCGATGTAATGGCACCCTGAGGAAACAGCCATCTCCGAGGCTTAGCACCAACGTGGCTGGGACAACCCTGGCTCCCGGACAAGGTAGGGCAAAAAGGACAAATAGTCGACAAACTAGAATAGGACAATTGTACCAGAGCACAGGGAAGGCATAACCTGCAGATAAATCATTTGGAAATGTATTCTGGTTTTCGATAAAATAAATCTCATGGGGAACCCTAGCTGTTCAACCATTATTACTTATATCGAGTATTTAGACTCCGAAGTCCCCAGACATCTTTTGTGTTAAATTATTTATAGCATTCTTTATCATCCCTTAACCCAACATCCTAATTCAGGGGGAGGAGAGGATAGCATCGGGCAGCGCTACAGTGCAGATCCGACCGGCATTTTGGGGGGTCGTGCAGCAAAAATAAACCAGGATGGCACCATGACTATCAGGAAGGACAAACTTAACTCATCAGGTAAAGCACAAAATGCACCCTTTTTAAACTGTTAACAACATACCCTTTTGCAACATTCCAAATGTCCAAGTCGTCTCATACAAGTGATCTATTCCTCAGACTATCTCAACCCCGTAGAAGAGAACCCCTTCGTCACTCGTCGCCGCAACGGGGAGGCCCACTCGGTCGGAGCGGGTTACCACACCGTCCATATGGCCGGGGCTGCAGCCGCCGCCGCCGCCGCCGCCGCTGCACCACCCAAAAGCCAGGCCTCCATGGTGGATGACGAATACGTCAACGAACCACTGTACCTCAACACCTTCCACAAACCAGGGGAGAAGAACGGCCCCGCCGGGGTGCTCTCCATCTCCGCCCAAGGCCCCTTGACTGCCGCTGCGTCCTCCTCCCTTCAGATGGTCCTCCCGTCCACGTCGGGACACGCGCTTTCCCCCGCCGAGTATGTGGTGGCCCCCCCCGGACACCCTGCCCATATGGCGTACCCCTCGCACACTCTGCATCCCGGGCACTCTGGACACGCCCTGCACTCGGGCATTACCGGCGGGACCATCGCGGTGGACAAGAAGGGCAAGAAAGCCACGTTTGACAATCCTGAATACTGGCAGCACAGCCTACCCCAGAAGGCCTCCATGCACAATCCGGAATACCTGCAAGACTGCAGCACGCGCTTCTTCTACCGGCAAAACGGACGCATTCGGCCTGCCGTTGCTGAAAACCAGGAGTACCTGTCAGAGTTTGCCCTTAAACCGGGAAACGTGCTGCCACCCCCTCCATACAGACAGAGGAACACTGTGGTTTAAGCCAGTGTGTACAAAGTGACACAGAGGATAAGGGGTGGAATGAACTCTGTAAAGTTCCCATGGTCCAATGCGGTGATGATCACTTGGTTTCCCAGTATAAGCAAGCAGACCTTCTTGGCCACCGTGTTACTACGTTCAGCCATTCCAGTTCCAGAGACACCTCTCTCACTCTTTTCATCACTTTCTCCCCTTTTGCTCTCCTGCCTCCTCTGAACTGGATCAAAAACTATAGCCATTGGAAGCCTATTTTATTGTAAGTGAGATCATGTCAGTCAGATATATCTTCTGCAAAGGCGGTTGGTATCTCGGGGCTTGTCCTTTTCTGGGAGAAAGCATGAATAAAGGCACCATCTTTACCAGCGATTCGCAATGCACAGCACAATGGCCGGGCGTGTGGATAAAAAAAGACAAAGACGAACACAAACTGAGCAGGCGTAGGGCTGGGGCATCTGGCAGTGTCACATGGCAGGGTGGGTTATCAGTTCTGGAAACCGCATTGCTTCAGACACTTTTCCTTCACAGTTTCCTTCACAATCTGTCAGGTTTAGCTGTTGAGCAACATAAACAGTCCATTACTGGTTGGTGGTCCATTTTTTCTGACGGGGGGCAATCAGCACACAAAGCTGTTGTTGTTTACAGCTCATCAAACACATAGCTTGACACGTGCACGGTGAGCTGCGTCGTGACTTTGTGCCAAACGGCCGCCCAGCTGCGTTATCATTTTACGGGCCTGCGTCCTGCCCCACATGCGTCTGTGATGTTTACATGCTCCAGGCCTCTCGCTGCACCGGCAGTGAGAATTCATCCATTCATCACACACACCTCATTTAATTTTTTTACTTGGTCGGCCCCCCCAGAGTAAACCAATTTCCGCGTGTGCCACCTTGAATCACAATTATAAAATCACCACCACACTAATTCAATATAGATTGATTTAAACGTACACACACACCCACACTAGCGCACACATAGATAAACCCCCACCCGCCGTTGAATTAGGCAGGGGGGAGAAAGGGGCTGTTGGCTAACCTTGTGCTGAGAAGCAGCCTTGATAACGGCCACGCAGTCAGGCAGCGCAGAAGAGGGGCCCAGACAATGTCAGCTGGAAAGTAAATGTCACAGCGGTTTTATGAAGCGCTATGATACCCCCCCCCCCCCCCCCCCCCCCCCCCCCACACTACCTGGTGAAATGCATCACACAGATTATTGGTTTGGCTACTGTGGGATTTCATAAGGTTGGTCACCCAGAAGAGGACACTGCATCCAAGCCCACACACACAAACCCCTGTGTTATCCCTCCCACACACCGATATTGCCCATGTTTGTGGAGCAGGGAAAGCAAATGGCTAGTTCGACGTCACCCTAGGAAAATCCATAATACAATTGCTTTTTATGTCAACAAGTGTTGATAAATTGATGAAGCAAATGGAAATGGAAACTTTCTGAATGTCACTTATCAGGGAGGGTAATTGAGGGCTGGTATGCCGTGGGGAATGAGAGAACTGTTTGCAGGGGGTTCGATGCAACACTGGCCGAAGATGCACAGCGGATTACGGAGATCAGAGAAATTGGTGGCTCAGAACCAAATCATGTGATGCGACAACGATCGTCAATCCATGTTTTGGTTTATTTGGTTTTGTCCATTGGGGAAATGTGTTATCTTGGTAAACTGCTGGACTATGGTAGAAGCCCTAGATTGGATGCTATGAAATATGAGGTAATCGGACAAAACGAGGCACGCTCAAACATTGCCTTGCTAAATGTAAGCCACTTACAAGCCAACACAAACCGTGACATGCCTTGTGCTACGGTCTCCTTCTTAATATTTCTAACAGGATATATTATAAAACCACAATGAGAACATGTCACACACTTGTGAATGTCTAATTTAGACAGATGCACAATGAACCAATTTAGCTGACATTTACCACTGTTTTCGTTTATAGAGAACCCACGATTTGCTGGCTCTATACCGAAACAATACTGCCAGATGTCACAATGGGTTTTTCTTCACATCTAGTGCTCTAGCATCTGACTAAGCTGTTAACTCCTATCATATGGGCCATTCAGTCATTTTGTTTCATCGCACTGCCACCATCGTTGACGCTTAACAATGGAGATTTGTTTTTAGTTTTTTCACATTCATTTATTTGCAGGACATTATTCCCTTGCATTGGACCAGGGAAGCAGCAATTCCAAGCTCAGCATTATACGCATGTAGGAACTGTTGATGCTTTATGTTTCAAACATGGAATATATCTAAGTCCTATTGCTGGCTTTATTCTTGAGTGCTGTTGCCGAACTCTGTTCGTCTTCATTGAAAACACCAGGCTGGGAAAGGTTTGGATAGGCAGTGCTAATGATTTAGTATCGAGGCCAAACGCAGATGTTTCCCTTGTGCAGTGTTTATCTCTCCCTCTCAGGCTTTATGGGAAAGAATTACCAGCCAATCGTGCTCCAGCTGAGGTACTGGGCTATTTGTGAGTGATGCTAAAGTGCAAGGGAATCTTAAATCTTTTGAGACAAACAAATGTTTGATTTAGAATGCAATTATGTAGCAAAATCAATCACTACTAGGACGTCAACTATAATGGTGAAGATCTTGATATTTGAGGAATATTAGGAAATTATTTTGTAACACAAAAAAAGCATTGTAAATCTGAAGTTACTGAGGCCCTAGGTCAGTAAGACATTAGTGCGTAAGCGGAAAACAGACCTTCAATCAGGGGATAATTCACAAATCTATTTCTGAGGCCAACACTGTGTACGGTGTTTCTGCCTTTTTTTCTCTCCTGGAAATGGCAGTTTATATGCTTATATGCGATGGCATGGGCTATTTTGGCTGTGCTAGAGCTGCAATCCCCCTTACACGTAGGGTCTCATCTTTCGTTGACAAACGAATCCCTCTTTGCAGTTTTAAAAGTCCACCATGCAAGGTCCTTTTTTTATCAGCACGCTACAAGGCGTAACTGTACCAGTAAGCTGGGCGGCCGTGTGCTGAAGTGTGAGGAAAGTGGTGGCAAATCACAGAGAGCCAGGTTCCATAATGGATCTCTATGGGGGAAAATGAAGCCAATCTCATGGAAGAGGAAAACCACTGGTGCTCTTAAGGCCAGGCAACACCACTAGGGACTTTTTTTAGACAGTTCAGGATGCTAATTTCCTCAAAAAATAGCACTACTACGGCCTGCTGTTCTGTCAATTGACATCGTGCCAAGCCCTGAGCCCAGAGCCACAGAAAGACAGGTAATAGAACACTATCATGTCATGCCTATAGTTTTAGCGTTCCAGTGGTGTTACCATGCCAATGCATCAACGTTAGGAGAGCTACCGCTAATAACGGCAAGGCAGCACTGTACCAGGTGGCAGAGGCTGTGATTGATCCCCCCGTTCCTTTCTCCTCATGTTATACTCTGGAGGTAAACGGACAAATGTATGTAGCAAATACTGTTCTGGAGGCGGAGCAGTAGGACGATACAAGCAGCTATACCGGTGTGAACAGGAACAAAGACCAAAAAAGCCAATCTGGAGGGGAACACTGACAGTAATCAAAGGTAAATGTAAGCCACAATTTCACGTAAATACATCTCTCTTTTTTTACCTTCAACTGCTGTTTATTATACACTTTCCATGAGATGCTTTCGGGAAGTTGCTGAGGTACTTTAAGGAGCACAATAATTCCTTCTTTGAAATGAATTGTCCATTCAATAATTAATTAGCATTTAGCATTGTAATGATGGTCATATTTATTTTGTGTGTTTACTTATGTCTTTGGTGAGCTGTATTTTAAACAGGTGTTAACTTTGAGTATATTGAGAGTGAAAGACATTTTTATAAACGTTATGTGCTTTGGGGTTGTATCATGGAAATTGATTTTTCCTTGGGTCTAATGCTAAAAGTAAGCAAAGTAATTATATTTCTGTTCTGAGGTCATTCATTTATGACATGTTTTCACATGAATCAATTATACAGTTGCTTTATTGCACTGATACCTACACCGCATTTAACGTCACTGTTAAATACATGTATTTAATCTGAACAGTCTTGTACACTGAATGAACAACTAGGACCAACTGTGGAGTACTTTTTTGGGTAATCCTATAAGCACATGATTTTTGTGGGTAGGCGATTCAATTTTGGTAAGTACGAGTGAGCTGCCACACCGTTGGTGATGTTGTTGGATTTGCATAGATCACGCAGCAGTCACACAATGCTGAAACAATATTAATATAATTTTTTACTTTATTTTATTTTTTACCAAATGCCACATTCATACATTGAAATCCCATTGTGTTTGTTTTTCATCAACCTTAAAAAAAATAGGTATTTTTATAGTGAAAGAGGTGGTCATTTGTAAATAGAGAAAATGTGATTCTTTGCGTTTTTCCCCGATTATTTTTTATTGTACTTGCATAAAATGATTTCTTTTTATTGGTTGAAAGTTATCACCTTTTCTCCAGTTCCTGGGGAGATTATAGGCCTATATATAAATATATATATATATATATCATGTAAATGTAATTTGAAGAGTGAGTTTTCATTTAAAAATGCTTGCACATTTTGTAACCCCTAGCTCTTTCTCACATGTTGTTCCTCGTGGTTGTGTTTTCAGCCCAACTTGGTGGACTTTGTGTTTGACCATATGCTCTTTCGCGTGATTTGAAAGTGCTTTAAATTAATTTGAGTTCAACCCTTTATAGATCATAGATTATCCTTCGGCGCTTTCCTAAGTATTACACAATGCTGTGTGCATTTATTTTGTACAGAATACTCCACAGAGTGATGTGAGATGCTGTTGCAATACTAAATGAATATGTTTTGATGCTCACTCTGTCGTTTCACGCCATCGGTTCTAAGCTATGAGTGATTCATTTTGGACATGAAGGTTTTTGGATCTATCACCTACAGTGTGTACCCCAGTTCACAAACATTCATTTAGGGCACAAGATGTATTCATACCAGTGGCCATCGGGAACAAACACCATCACTGATGCTAGTACAATAGCAAACACGGACAAAGCAGTATTATTTCACCTACAGATAAAGAGTTCTAGGGTTCAAAGCCAAAGACTTTGAACTCTTGTTTTGGACGTGTCTCGGACGAATCATCTGCTTGCAGAAAGGGATTTGATGCACAGTATGTCGGCCTGATTACGACTTACATGTATATTGGTTTTGGTATACAGATCGGTAACTCTTCTTCATATGTTGACATCGTACTCTCCAACCTTGAGCAAGGATGTGCCACCGTGTTACTCATTGGCAGCTTCGTGTGCGTCTCTCGGCTGTACAGAACCCAGCGGGGCAACCGTGACCCCAACCCATCCCACCCCCCTCTGTTTTATTACATGAATCCGTCAAAACTATATTTTTAATTTAATATAAATAAAGATCAATACAATATTTAAGGACAAGTATCTGGCAGATTCTTTATCTGGGGGTGTTTGTGTGTGGGGGTGTTTGGGGGGGGGGGGGGAAGACGACAGACGGACAGGTTTGCATGGCTTTGAGCTTGCTTAGTTCGACTTGCTTTCTGTGTGTGTGTGTGTGTGTGTGTGTGTGTGTGTGTGTGTGTGTGTGTGTGTGTGTGTGTGTGTGTGTGTGTGTGTGTGTGTGTGTGTGTGTGTGTGTGTGTGTGTGTGTGTGTGATTTAATTACCTTTGAGCTGTCCACCATGCAAATGTGAGAAATTACAATGTTATTCTTTGGTAAAATATGAATTCTTTCTTCGGCAAAGTTGCATTACAAATTTGTTTTATTATAGTATATCCTTCTTTTTGATGTTTTATTTGCTTCATATTTGTATTTGAGAATTACATTCTCGCACAAATGGTTTAAACATGAGTCGAACTTCCTATAGGCCTATTGTGTAAATTATATCCAAAAATACAAGAAAACTGATCCGTTCATTCGTAAGTGGCCATGCACTTTTCTGCCCTACCTGGCTACATTATGATTATATTTAGAGTGTTGATATTAGCTTTTTCATACCACTTTCCATTAGTTTCTATAAAGCATCAGTTTCAGAAATAATAATGTGTTTTATGTAGTTTTCTTCTTACACTGTGAGATAAATGTATGTGTACCATTCTCTCCCGTGTTCTCATTAGCTTTCCGTTGCTGTTTATAACGATTTTTTTGTTAGGTGGTTGAATATCCGCTTGCTCATCCTCAATTCATTGCTCAAAAATATTTTGCCGGAGGTCCCCTGATTGCACTACAACAGGACATAAACTGGTAAACAGAGTCAAACTTAGCCTACCGGTCTGCCAACTGTGACACAATCATCCATCTGATATTCATGCAAATTCCAGGCCGAGGGGGGCACAGGGGGGCTGTTCATGCTGGGGGCCCATGCCGGGTGCCTGTGTGGCAGAGGCAGAGCCAAAAGCATATCATCTTTCTTTACCGTGTCGATCTGTTTGGAAGCTTCTGTTTCATGGTGAGTACAACTCTGCCCGAGGAGGAGAGCCCACCACAAGACCCTACAACAACTACTGCTATCACACACACATGCATGTACACACTCACACACGCACATGCATTTGCGCAACCATACACACGCATTTGCAGACTCGCACTCGTGCACGCACACATGCGCCCACGCAAGCAGCCACAGAAGAACGCCGCACAGGAGCACAACTAATAAAGTGTCATTGCTTTTGACATGCGCTCTCACGTGATAGATGCATCTCTTTTCGCAGCAATGACATTTTCTAGCATTATCATGGGAAATCCAATAAGGGGGCCTGCCTCCCGGAGCCTTTGCCTCATGCAAAGTCAAATCACTTGCCTTAAGATGGTAATAGAGTGTGATCTAGACGATCCGTCACTGACTTGCCTCTATCTCTCGCAGCCCCCTTCACTCGCTCCCCGCCACTCCTTTGACAAAGTGTATGGATTTTACCTGATACCGGGATGAAAGGCAACCGTTGAATGTAAATGATCTCAAATGGCTCTGGGTGCATCGATCGACTCGCGGGCATTGGCAAAGAAAAGTGAAATCTGAGTTTGACAGTGCATCAATCTTAAGCGCAGACGCCTGAAGACCCCCACAGACACCTTTTGCATGTTTGGTGGTGTGCCGGTATAAACAGTTCAAGTTAAAGATCCAGGGCTCTGGGCTACGTTGGTCCATAAAGTGTACGTCCCCATCACGCCCATTAACAAGGCATTCGATTTACATTCATTTCTTGTCTGCTTGGGGTTTGGCTGGCTAATTATACTACATTTTTTAACGCCTCTATCAGTAATTTAAGTAATCCGTCGGTATTCCGGTGGGTTTATTCATGGGCCTAAATATCTTTGTTTTTAAAAGAAATCGGCCAAAAATGGAGGTGGTTTAACACAATTGATCAACTTGTTGCCTGAAAGATGTCAAACAGACATTTGAAAGACGTTTACAATTTTAATTATTAAGGTGTAAAGAATCGACACATAATTTAAGTCTCAAAGAGAT
Organism: Gadus chalcogrammus; assembly: GCF_026213295.1. Classification (NCBI taxonomy): domain Eukaryota; kingdom Metazoa; phylum Chordata; class Actinopteri; order Gadiformes; family Gadidae; genus Gadus; species Gadus chalcogrammus. The sequence goes on from NC_079431.1 coordinate 10,647,582, forward strand.
CATAATAATCTTTGTCTAATCTATGTCTAAATTATGTCGAAAATAGACCCCTAACCCGAAACCCAACAGTTATGCCTTGTTTGATTATGTTTTCGTTGCAGTGGCCAGTCTGCACAGCGGGGTTTTGGGGCATTTACATAAACTTTTTCTGAGAACCACACTTTACTGTGGCTCTCTCTCTCTCTCTATCTCTCTCTCTCTCTCTCTCTCTCTCTCTCTCTCTCTCTCTCTCTCTCTCTCTCTCCCTCTCCTATTGCGTCATTCTCATTTCCCGGTGACTTGGAGGCGGAGGCCTCCTTTAATTCCTGGGCCGGGCTGCAGCGTGTCGAGAGACAGTGATTGAATAGACTGTACAAAGCCTACACTAAGCAGCGTCGCAATCTTCCCCAGAAAGCTTTCATTACAGGACAACATATTGGATTGTGTTCCTGGGTGCTGCAGACCTTCCTCCTGCCTCCTTCCTGCTGCTGCTGCTCTCCCACCCCGAGGTGACAAGCACGCCAGCCAGCAACGCACATGTCCCCGCACACCAGGGAGGCTTCGACGCGCAACCACTCCTTATATCCGGGGCTAAATACGTCTCAATCATCCTCCCTATTGGTTCTCAAGTCAAGCCGGATCCCCGGAGTCCTGGTGAAATGGAGGAGACGCAGGCCTAATGTCGTTCTGTTGGTTTAATTAGTAGTGTGCCTTTTTTTAGTTTTCTTAATTGTGGCTTGTTGCGTGGTAAAATACAGAATGCAGCGACTCGCATGGGTGCGCTCTGTGAATACCTTTTGAACACCGAAAGTTGTAGCCTATATGTTGGGCTCACTGGGAGAACTTTTTGCCCAAAGTACGTTTCTCTTTGAGTTGACCTACTGCCCTCTTTGAAACTGCTTACCGCAGTTTTTTTTGCTGATTTACTGCTCTCTTTAAGCTGAAGTAACCTCTTTCAAAAGATGCACAATTGTATGACGCCATGATTTGGAATTTAGCAAGAAAGAACAAATATTTTATTAAACCTGCCAAATACCCATCAAACACAGGTCTGTTCACTTTCTTCTTTTTTTATCAAATATTGATTTTTCTTTTCTCGCGAAATGGTTTTACAGTGCACATTTGACGTGACGCACATACGGTTAAATTGAAAGACTGGGACGCTATTTGCATTCCCCTGGTTCAATTTAGGACCATCTGATTTCCAATGAGTTGGAGCTCTTCTACACTTAATGTATATAATTTCCTTTTCACATTGCAAGTGCACATACAATGGTCTCCCAGCTTCTCCCTGTGCTTTTTTTCGCCGTCTATATATCAATAGTTATGACTCTGACCCTTCCTCGTCAGAAGCTTGGCTGTGCACATTGCATTTGAAAATAATGTAATTTCTAGGCGAGGAAATAGCTGCTAAGCAGCTGCCCCTTGGTAGAATTATAGGGAAATGGTAAGTGAGATATTATTCATTGCAGACAATTAAAGTGATACCTCCCTTCACTTACAATAAGAACAAATGCACTCTGATATCTGAATAAAGCTTTGCTAAGGTGTTGCAGTTTTCCCTTCACAATTGGACTTTAAGGTTTTTTTTTACAGCTAGACTAGAACAACATTTGTGTTGCAGTACAGCTGAATATTAATAGTGTTTACCTCCATTAGTTTATTCATTCTGATCTATTGGCTGTCTGTGTAGAAAACGGTGGTTGTGATTAATTCCTTAGTGGTTCTTGTCAGCGAAGCTTTTCACTCTGCTCAACACCTTCCGAACTTTCTAGTCTTCTTTTAAAAAATTATGGCGATAATCCTCATGATCCGGTAGTAGTATTTGCTAATTAACTTGCTGCTCGAGCAAACATTCACTTACATTCAGATTAATGAAGGACAGCAAAGACAAGCTCCCGCATCCCCCTTGGTCGGGAAAGTTAATGGCCATGAAGTGAGACTTTACTATGACTGCATTTCACACACAAATAGGCTACACTAATAACATACAATGAACAACTTGATAAATGGCAGACATTGTGGGCAACATTGCATTTTAATTAAGCAGGAGGCATCATTGTAAAACTCACTTCTTGGTTGCAATTATGCGGCTCTATTCATGCACAACACAATGCCTTGATGACAGCTCATTGCAGGCTTACAGCGGCGCCCATAATTGTGCCCTTTTTGCACCTAAAAATGACACACATCTCGCTTCACTGCTTTGGTTTAAAGTAACACAGAGCACTCAAATGAGTGACAAGTTATAAACGTGTTATTTTACACTAAGAAAAGAGAGTAACCACTGGTGTTAAAAAACCCTCAGGAGAATTAGGAGAGCTTGTAGTTGGGGAAAGAGAGTGTAGACCCAGCTAAATCACCAAATACATAAACATGAGCGTATGCACTGACTGCACATTATTCATCTGGAATGGCCAATCCTTTAGGACAGACACAGAGGCCTTTAATGTTGGATCAAATGCAAGCTTTAAACATCTTGAAATACCTTGATGGCCAAAGTGCCATAATGTTGATAAAGTAATCCCTGCTCACTGTCAGTGAGTCATCAGTACCCTCAATCTTGCACTTGACCACAAGGATGCAAATTCACGTGTGTTTGTGTGTGTGTGTGTGTGTGTGTGTGTGTGTGTGTGTGTGTGTGTGTGTGTGTGTGTGTGTGTGTGTGTGTGTGTGTGTGTGTGTGTGTGTGTGTGTGTGTGTGTGTGTGTGTGTATAATAGAAGGCCTGTCGCACCAGTTACTCAAGTTACTCTTGTGTGCATGTTCCAAGCAGACTGCGGCTCACACACACAAAGCACGCGCGAACGCATACATACACACCGCATACACACACCACACACACACGCACATGCGCACACACACACACAGGAACACACACACACACACATGCACGCTCACACACCGCACGTCAAGACAAAGGCAGCAAACACGCACACACAAGCGCACACACCATGTCAAGACAAAGGCAGCGACACACTCGCCGAGCTAAGACGTTACGTTTTTAAACATAACGGCTCCGCCATCGACACACGCGCAGGTAAAAACACACACGCACGCGCATACACCACAGCGACACTCTCCCAGGTAAGACGTTATGTTTTTAAACATAACTGCTCCGCCATCGACACACGCACGCAGGTAAGAAAACACACGCACACACTGCAGCAACACACTGGCCCAGGTAAGACGTTATGTTTTTAAACATAACGATCCGCTGTCGACAAACTCTCCTAGGTAACACGTTCTGTCTATAGACTATAGAAATTGCGATAAAATAAGGGAAGAGACTATTTCTCACCTCGACAAGCAACGACGGGTTGTTAAACGACCGGCATATCAACACACAAGTCACGTGATTCTTAAAGAGACACTGTCCCTATAACACAGAATGAAAACATGTCAATGAAACAGAATGGTGAATTATTTCTATAGAGTCTACCACAAGACTACATTTTGATCAAATGTAATATTACACTCCTTCTTGAGCCTCCCAAAATGTCTTGCGATATTGATATCCCGCCCTCCCCCCTGTGGACTGTTTTAGTTGTTTTATTTTTCTTATGTTTTGTGTGTATGCTATGTGTGACTGTAGGCTACTGCTGCCTGTCTTGGCCAGGACACTGGAAGAGACGTTTAATCTCAATGATGATTATTATTTTCAACTAACCAATAGTAGTTGCATTGCATTTTAAAATGTCAATGCACTTTTCGGCCCTGAATACCAGTAAAGGTTATTTAATAATTGATTTGCATTCATAGTATGCTAACTTTCCATTGAACAATTAACCCTGTTACCATATATTGACTAATTTTATAATGTAATAAAGTGCTCACACACTAGCTGCTTTTAGACACACGTGTAAATCCCGATATTCTCCTGATTGGCCATATTTGTGAACAACATTTCCTGACATTTGTACCCTGAAAATCTCCTGATTAATACTGCCCCTGAGGTAGTAGGGAAATGTAAATTACCTTATATGTGAATGAGGAGTAGAAAGTCGGTGTTTCTCACACCACTACGTGTTGTTGACGCTTCTGTATGTCATTGAGTGGCCCCCTAAATGATAATCAGCCTGTTGCCTTTTGTTCGCTGAATGGTTAAAAAATATTTAAATGTTGGCACTGCCTTTTAGAGTCATTTGTGGTGAACAAATGTTATACGTTGTAAAACTATTGCAAAAATGTTATTGTATTATGCGCTCAGAAATTTGTTACATTATCGACTGGGGTTTCCACATTATTGCTATGGTTTTAATTACAACTAGAGGTTGAGAAAACTCTAGTAGTTATAAAGCCGCTGCATTGTTTTATTTGATCCCGTAACTGATGGAGTAAACAATGTCACTGGCATGCGCCGGCTAGGAGCAAACTACACGAGGTAAAAACCAACACTCAAATAGATAGATATTGATCCACAATCAAGACCTTTTATGCCCTCCACACATTGAATGCCATCTGATTGAGAGAACATAAACAGTTACAAAGCCTATAGAATGAGAAATATGCCAATATTTCAAAATAACTTATTAATTACAACGTGAAATTGATAATTCAATAGAATCATGTAACAGATTTATGTATTAAATAGTTATTTATTTCAATGTGTATTTCATTATCTAAATATTTTGTATCTATTTGAAAGAATTTATTAAATAAATACTGATCTGTCAACCGCTGTCAAAGTCTGTCATAAAAAAAAGGCTACACAATTAATTGACAGCTGCCTTGTGCACGATTTAATTTCGTGCTGCTTAGCAGCCTGGATTCCATGGATCCGATTTTCGCCTGAAATAGGGAACCAATCACAGAACGGGGAGGGACGGCAAGACGATGACGACGTCTATGCGACACACCCATCGTCTTCTTCCTCATCAAATTTCTGTTGCTCTAAATACGTCATCTGGTATAATTGATACGATTGGCTATGAGCTACGTACAGACCATGGACATATTATAAAATGGACAACGGATTCCAAAATGGCGCCTATTAATTCCTATGTAAACCATGGTACAGAGTACAGACTCATATGATAGACATTCGTAGCACCCAAAAAATGGATCCGGGCAATCGTAAACCACGCCTCATATACGAGAAAATAAATGTGTGGTTCCCTTCCCACTCAGACCTCTTCTCAATGTAGATTGATATGAGGTCTGGCGTTAGCCCGGCTAGTATTTTGCAGCATATCATTCTTCAGGTCTCCAATGTTACAAACGTCATAACTTGTGTGACCCAGATACGAGTATGATTATGCAGAGCTTTGGGTCACAAATGGGGCTGCTGGAATTACCAATGCTTCTTTGTGATACATTTTGATGATCAGACTATGAATGCCATTATATTTTATGCTTTTCAGCTTCCCATGGAGGACAAGAGACATTACCATTCACCCTCCCTGCAAGCAACCAACCTGCAAACTACAGACGATGGGAGGCAGAACCTTCAGCTGTGCTGTCTCATTCTAAAGAAGTGATGTAGACATTTCATGGAGAAGACTATGGGCCCTACCTCAAAAATACAGATAAGGTGAGAAATCAAGTGTCATCCAAAAGCATTCATCGATTTCATCTTACTAAATGTTTCATGGTAACATTTTTAAAATAAAATTGTTTTTTTTTGGTGAAAGTCAATATTATTACAATAATATTTCTTTATCAAACGTTTTTTAAATGTTAGCAAAATATCACATTAATTTGCATCTGGTGCATCTAAAAACTTTCTGAAAATTCAGCATTGCTTTTAATATTGTTTATTACTTGAGGCAAAGTTTCCATAATATATTTCACTTTCTTGTCTTTTACTGCCTTCCCTTTATTTGAACAGGGCCCTTACCTTCCAGAATGTCCTTGTGTGCGTTTCCTCCCCACTTATCCCTCTTGTTAAAACACACTCCATCTCAAACCATTCCTATCTGTATGTGCAGAAGGAGAACCCAACAAAGGAGCCTGACTCACTCTGTCCCTCAAAGACTCATTAGTCTCAATAGGGAATGAGCATTACTGTGTTTTTTATTTGTTTGAGGAACAGAGGGTGATAATGGGCGAAGGATATTGTGAATGTCCGCCTGTTTTGTTCATGTGTGCTTTTCTGCATGTCTTTTGTCTTCTGTCCCCATACTCTTCCGTCTCTTTGCCTCCAGGTGGTTTAAAATGATGCCCCCCCTGTTCCCTGCTTACTGCATTGTGCCTCACAGACGATGAGGTGTGATAATAGAGCGAGCGGAGAACGCAGAGAATGACGAGTCTTGTTTGTGAAGACATGTGTGAAGGTAAAGTGAACAAGGGCCCAACTAATTACAGTCTTCCACTGGCCATACTTTTTTTTAGCCCTCCCCCCACACCCTTTGTTCCCTGACCCCCATCTAAGCGACAATACGCAATCAGCAGAACCCTCTCTTTTCACAAAACCTTCCCGCCTTCCCACCCTGACTTTTCTGTTCCACTACGGAGGCCCTGCTTTGGTTCATGCCGGGAGGCTCAATTGAAGAACTGGACCTCTGGGGTTGATTGGCCATACAAGCCGTTCCCTAGGTTTTCCTAAAGCACACACAACTGCATTCACTCTCTAAAGAAAGCTATTGCACACCCTCCCTATGAATCTGTGGTTGTGTTTTACATACTTTGAGATATGTTTTGAAGTATGTGCAAGGCTGTTGACTGAAGGGAGGTATTATGCTCATTCATTATAGAATAATAAACTGACTTACGCACACATAGCAGTTTTAGAAAAAAGGGAATAGGCTCAGTACATATGTCGTACAATGGATTGACATTGTTGCGTTCTGATAACCAAAAGCTCTGTGTTTGTTTCTTTTTAGACAAATATACCGCCCAAAAACCAGAAAGCATGGAATTAGGATTCTTACTTTGATTACTGTATTTAGGTTGGGTTCTGTTTGGGTCAGGCCTTAAACAACTTGCAAAATGCACTATAAAAGGAAGTTAGAAAATAGAAAATGCTTTCTAGGTGTATTGGGAGCAGATCCTACCCAAACCTGACGTTGCCACGGCAACCCAACTACTATCAGCCATCATTTGGACACTGAATCCCACTCACCCACCCACCCTTGTGTGCACATGCACAGTCCTACGATGAACCGGGTCCACTCCAACATCCACTTATTAACCTCGGTCCCACGCAAATAACCATACAACTCACATGGATAGACTGGCAGGTGGAAGGGCACACATACAAAGGGCAATATATAGAGACGCACATGCATAAATACATAGCTAAACACACGCACACAGAGACACACACACCCATACACACACACACGCACACACAAAGACAAACACCAGAACTACGGCGAAGCCGGCACCGTTGGCGCAAATTAATTACAAATCCTGCGAATCCCCCACTGTCCTCAGGCGGCTGAAGAGAGACAAATTACCTCCCCCGTCAGATAAAATCGGACTCCACATCATTTAATTAATTTTACCGGTATTAGCATTTCTTATTGTGTTTTTTTTTTTCATAGTTTTTCTTCTTATTCGTCGTCTTGCTGTTTTCCTCCAGCCCTATCCTGAGGAATGGAGCACTTTGAAAAACGATCAGCGTTCTCCCTTTGTGTCTGTACTCACACCCACCCCCCTACCACCACCATCCCTCTACTCTCTCTCTCATTCTCCCTCCCTCTCTCTCTCTCTGTCCCTCCCTCTCTCCCTCTATCGCTCTCCCTCTCGATGTATGCCGCGTGGCATATGAGATGGGTCCGGCCCATTGATTCGAGAACCATTTGGGACGTAAAATAATGGAGTTCCCCTAGTCGCTACCCTAATCTCTCTTCATTGGCATGGCCGTGCATAATGAGCGGAGTGTACCGCACTGCCACAAAACTATAACTCGTCTCTAGGACACTGCCCTAGTGAAAGACACAGACTTCTGCAGAGCAAAAGTTGTTGGGCGGGCAAGTGTGAATGCCAGCTGGACTGTTTGGCTGTTTCAGTCATGCTGGACAATAAAGTAATATATCCTGTGCGTTATTCATCTGTTGAAACCATCTATTCTATCCACAAGTAGATGCTTGTGATGAACTCACATTGTGTGTGTGTGTGTGTGTGTGCGTGCGAGCGCGCGTGCGTGGGTGGGTGCGTGCGTGCGTGCGCGCGCGCGTGCGTGCGTGCGTGCGTGCGTGCGTGCGTGCGTGCGTGCGTGCGTGTGTGTGTGTGGGGCTAAAGGGGTAGGTTTGTGTGGACACCCTAGAGATGGGAGTTGACCTTTCATGTTCTCTTCATGCTGCTTTCGCAGCATGCTTTTCCGCTACATAATATCATACCCCCTAATGCATGCCGTGGTCACAGAAACACTATCTATTCAAGCACTCAATGGGAAAAACGAGAGTAACATAAAGTTTATATATATCCAAATAAAACAACTCTGACAGCCACCATCTTGTTCTAATGGGGAAACAAACTCCTTCTCATTGTTCTTATTTTAACTTTGAGTTTACTCCAATTAAAACCATTAATCATGGTGTAATACTTTACTGACCTATAGGAGACTGGGACTAACTTTCTTTCGAACATTTTAACAGGCACGGAAATTACTTTTTTTTACAGTTTTACATCGTAGCACGAGTAGCATGGTAAACGTATCTCTGTCCTTCACACTGTCTCTCACACGAGCAGACTAAGTACACCTAAGGCCTTAATGGGTCCTGACGTAGCCATCCCTTCCACTTAATGCCTCTGCCCGACTTAACGTGTATAGCGTGAAATGAGCTCGGACACACACAGATCCGCCCATAACCTTGCATGCCATCATGCCACCCCCCCCCCCCCCCTTCCTCTCTCACTCACACAAACACACTCATGTTGATCTGTGACAGGCCTATTAAAGTGTCGCATCTTATTACAGGGTCTGGGTCGTCACCTTCTCCAAGCATAAACCAGTATATCAATCATACACACAGACACACACACGCTAGTCCTCCGCTGCTATTTCTGCCAATCTCTTGTGCCATGGCATGCAGATCCAGAAAAACAACCTATCTAGATAACAGAGCACATGTGTCTGTGTCTGTATTATTTACCAACCCTAACCCCGATCAGAGGTGATGTTTACACCTGAGAGTTTGTTGAATGTTTTCTTCCGTTTCACCTTTTATATTGCCACAATAATTACGTACCATAATTGCTGTCGTTATGGCAAGGGCTTTCTATATTCAATAAGGCTAACTGAAGTTGTGTCTCTCTCTGCTTAGTATGACTGAATTATCCTAATTTGGATTATAATGTTATCCGTGACAGGATAACCTAACTCTGTCTGACGACTAGCAACGTCACACCAACATACCAAAATATGATTAGCTCTGTTCCGAGGCAGATATCTAGATCTACCCCCTTTAATGTATGCCATAAATTCCCTGAAAACAAAGTCATAATGTGGTTATTTTTATTACTTTCCTCTCTTTATAATCTCTATTTGTCTGCCTCTGTCTACTTTTATTTTCCACGCACTTGCTCTTCGTTGTAATCCCCTGTTCCGCACACCGAGTCACGGCCAGGCACTTGTCAATCCACTCAGCGCTCCCCGTGTGAGTGTGTGTGTGTGTGTGTGTGTGTGTGTGTGTGTGTGTGTGTGTGTGTGTGTGTGTGTGTGTGTGTGTGTGTGTGTCTAGGGAGGCTTTCAGTTATCCCAAAGCAGATTATGTCTTTAGATTTGCTGCTGCACAGACAAGGACCTGATCAAAACCCTGTGTCACGGATTATAACCCCCCCCCCCTCCCCGGCCCCCCGCATACACCCCCCCCACACACACACCACCCAGCCCATCACCTCCCAACCATCACTGACACCGACCAGACGCCCTCCGTTCTCCAAGAAACACATTGCAGGCAGGGTGGGATCGTCACGGGAGAGTCCCGGAATTGTCAAGAAAGCGTGTTTCTTTATAGCTTCTCAGTTGCGCTCTGGTTCAGACCAGGATGAGGTTGACTCTAGCAGTGTACAAAGTAATATCCTAACACATGCAAGCAAAACTAAAAAGGCATCAGTGTCTTGAAATTCTTACGAAAATGTGTGTACAGGAAGGTTTCACATTATATCAAGTACATTCCAGGCCTCAATATTGGTGCTTTTACCATTATAATAAGAATAATAGCAACTGAGTGCTTGGTTATTCTTAAATGTTTGGTTAAGAAGTACCAAGATGGAGGTTTGAACTACTTCTCATTGAAACCTATGGAAGCATATATGTAGCAAAATTCAAATGGCAATGCAATTTGGAATTCCATTATGCATTTGACAATGCATTATGCAATTGTATAATGTAATTTGTTAATACGTTATTCAAAGTGTATTTTAAAATGCAAAGTGACAATGCAATCCTCAATTAAATTTGAAAAAGGTTTTAACAATACAAATAGAATAACATTTTGTCAAATTCTTTGAGTTCCTTTATACAAATTGAAAAGCTATAGCGTCCCCGTGATTGCAATCCACTTAGCCACGCTCCGTGTGTTGCGATATTCAAATGACATTTCAATCCGCAAAACGGAATCCAAAGAGGAATCCAAAGAGGAATCCAAAAAGTCAATATGCAAAGTGGCAAACGTATCAGCCAATCAGCGTCTGGGCGGGAACTACGTCACTTGCTCGTAATTCCCTTGTTCACTTCTAGTTCGTATGTGTCAGGTCCATGGTCACCAATGGTGATTATTGATACGCTCCGAAGTTTGGCCGATGATGTGGAGAACAATCGTGTTGAAGACACAGATGCAGTAGATAGAGTGCGTGTTCTGGGAGATAGGATAGACGACTTATCCTCACGGGTACGTTTTGACGCCAGTGTGGTAAACACAAAGATTTCCAAAGTGCTACAGGCACTGGGTGCGAAACATAGGGTCGGGAGACCCACCGTCTCCACCTACTCCTCACCTACAAAGCTCTCCACAACCTAGCCCCCAGTTACCTCTGGGACCTCCTCCAAGAATACACTCCCTCCCGCTCCCTCCGCTCAACCTCTGCTGGACTACTATGTATCCCCACATCACGACTCATTACGAATGGGTGCCCGGTCATTCAGCTGTTCAGCACCCAGGCTCTGGAACTCCCTCCCCCCACACATAAAACAGTCTGACACAATAGAAAGTGACGTAGTTCCCGCTGGTGGCTGATACGTTTGCCACTTTGCATATTTACTTTTTGGATTCCTCTTTGGATTCCTCTTTGGATTCCGTTTTGGATTCCGTTTTGCGGATTGAAATGTCATTTGAATATCGCAACACACGGAGCGTGGCGAAGTGGATTGCAATCACGGGGACGCTATAGCTTTTCAATTTGAATAAAGGAACTCAAAGAATTTGACAAAATGTTATTGTATTTTTATTGTTATAACTTTTGCACATTTAATTGAGGATTGCATTGTCACTTTGCATTTTAAAATACACTTTGAATAACGTATTTACAAATTACATTATGAAATTGCATAATGCATTGTCAATTGCATAACGTAATTACTTATTGAATTGCAAATTGCAAATTGCATTGCCATTTGAATTTTGCTACATATATGCTTCCATAGAAACCCTTCTAAAGTACAGAGTATTCAAATCACTTTCAAATACTTACTTTAAATCCACCTTAATCTTTGTTGTATACTAGTCTCCTCCAACTTCTACTGAAATTGTGCTGAAATAAATACTGTTTTCTCTTCAAACACACACACACACACACACACACACCACACACACACACACACACACACACACACACACACACACACACACACACACACACACACACACACACACACACACACGAACACACACACACACACACACACACACACACACACACACACACACACACACACACACACACACACACACACACACACACACACACACCACACAAAAACCACACAGACACAGATGGAAAATAGTCAGACAAAATGCACACGTTAGATTGTTAGATACATTTATAAAATACAAAGCCCCACACCTCGTCCTTGACTCTCTCTGCAGGTATTCAATACATCTTCCCTAGAAAGTGTCTATTCATCTCTCCCTCTCTGTACCCCCCTTCCACCCATGAAGAATACAGGAACTTAGACGTGCCGTATGCATGCCCTGCTACTCAAACATTGAATGTTTCTCTGCATTGACACGTTTCATTCTGTGCTACCAAATGCAATGTGCACAGCCAAGCTTCTGACGAGGAAGGGTCAGAGTCATAAGTATTGATATATAGACGGCGAAAAAAAGCACAGGGAGAAGCTGGGAGACCATTGTGTGTGCACTTGCAATGTGTGATTGTACGTCTAGTCTCTCTATGTGAGCAGGCCGACATACAAAACAGAGCTTAGAACAAATGCTTTCACGGCCAGGTAAATGTCAGACTCATGGTGTATTCTTGGGAAGTCCTTCTGTACCCTTTGAGCGCGTGCTTCAGCATCACTAGCCAGTACGTCCTGTGAAGAAAACGGGGTCAAAAGAATGTAAATGAAATTTGTGATGAAGCAGTGTAGTCAATTCCTGTGCAAAAGCAACACGGTTAAGGTTTCAAAATAGCCAAGCGCAGCAGAATCCCAGACATTGCGATGTTTAACGAAGCATGCAGACACGGGACTGCAGTAATGTCACAGGCATCCCATCGCCTTTCCTTTAGATGTAATTTCCATCAATGTCAATTTACACTAACGTGTGCAGAGAAAATGGCAGGGAGTATCAGCGAATATACCTCCATCAAAAAAGGCAGGTTCAAGGTATATGGAATAAGTTTTAGATCACTGAAAAATTCCTGCAACAAATGAGCCGGTAATGCCATTTACGAAACATGACAAAAACGAAAAGAAGCATCACCTCGAACATTGTTGAATGTATGTGGTGGCTTCAAATTACTTGATCTTCAATTTGCACTATAATTAACATACTCCTGCCATAACAGCCTACTGTAAAACAAGATCTTGTTTTTTGTTGTAGGGGGAAGTTTTAGCGTAGCCTTACTAAAATCCCAAAGGGGCCTTGATGAATGCAATACGATCATTCTAATACTATTTTGATATAAATTGGAAATTGTATTTATAATGTAAAATGCATCCATAGCAAAGTAAACATTGCCCTACTCTTTTATGTTTCTCTGAGATTGCAGCTCAATATATACTGTAAGTGGGTTGAAGGTTGTTTGTCAGTCCCCAGTAATGAAAATCACATTCCCTTGTGATAAAGACCGGCACGAATCAAACAGCAACTAGACTTTTTTAAAAAAAAGTCTAGGTATTCAAGGTATAAGTTCAAGGTATTGAATTTCTAAATGAATGCAAATCTTATAATGACTGATCATTTGTATTTTAATTTATCTGGAAAACCGTTCTGCATAGAACAGTTGGATGAAGAATGAATGTGATGACGACAATGTTTACCACATCCACATGTAGTCTGTCGATGTATCTGGTTGTAATCCTCCTTTCCAAAAGTCCAGATGCCGACAGACGGCCCACAAATTAACGTTTAAATCCGAGGACATCATATACTCACTAAGGCACACGTCTGTTTACAGCATGGCCTCAGACTCTTTAATTTCTACCTACTACAGCGAACAATTCAGGAACACAGAGGCACCCTCTTTACCCGTTGTTGGCGCTCTTCATCTCTCTCTGGGAGAGGAAACATTGAAGGCTTCATTGAATGGAAGGGTTTCTTCTTTTTTGAACCATTCATCCAGTTGTTTGAGAAACATTAGGAAAGTGGTACACATTCATTCCCAGCACCATGTCTCCTCTCGATGCATTCCTACTGACCCTATCGCCGTGGCCTTCACTCCCCGTGTTCAACTCAGGGACTGAAGTAAAATACAGAAAAAAATTAGACACATTCAGTCTCTATCTGAAAAGAGGATGACACAATAGTGCTTTGGCCAAGGTGGACTATGGTGATGGGAGAGGCAAATGAAAAGAAGCCGCAGAGTGGCCCATATCCCCCCAACGGCAGGTGGACCAGGACACAAGGACCATTACTAACCTCTGCAGGCTCCGTTCAAGGGGCTGGGCGGGGGGGGGGGGGGGGGGGGGGGGGGGGGTAATGAATAGCAAAGGGAGCATCGCCAGGGACCATTAACGTACCAAGGTCTAATCAGCTCCAATCCAACTCACAGTTAATTAATATACTCTTTTATTCACCGTGGACAACGCGGTTCTGGGCCGAGACGGCTGTCCAAGAGCGGCCCCCTACACAAAGGCTATTGTTTGCTGTCCCTGATGATGGAGAAGAGAGAGTAGCTCTGCGTGAAGGGGGGGATTAATGAAGAACCATGAGTGTATGGCGACTCCCCACCTGAGAAGAGGGACGTTTGCCGTCATTCTCCAGCATGAAGTTCGGACGATTATCTCGATTAGAGACAGAGGTAAAAGAAAAACTGTAATGATAACTGCCGATGGTGAGCGATATGATACTTGTTTGCAACACCGGCGGCGTGCAAAGAAAATAAGCTCTTTGTGTGATCATGAAAAGAAATCCTTCTGAATGCGCAGGCTAAATATTGATTGTTTTAACATTTATTTGAATATTGATCTTTATTTTTTCTCTTCCGTCTAGTTTTTTCGCTACCCGTTATTGTAACTTGTATTCGCGGTTCATTTGAAAAATTTAAGTATGCCTGAAATGTTGTTTTATGCTAAATAAATACAAGGAAAGAAATTATTTTTGCTTCTAATACAGCACGATTTGGGGGATTATTGCCCTGAAGTATCTGGTCCACTCTCTGTTAAGAAATGCATTCTGGCTCCCCTCATGAACTTCATCTTAACTTCATCTAAATTATATCAGATGTTTCTCAGGGTTGCTCATGCAGTTATTTTTAAGAGGTTACACATCACTGATTGCAGTACGGAATCGTTGTTTCATGTGTAAATATCAGTTTGGTGCCGGTGAGTGCACATGCGCCAAAGCAAAGGATGACATGCTTGACAAGTAGGCCTAATTACCGCTGTGTGTGTAGTTGAAACAGCATATGAAAACAAAGCTGCTAGCTAAGGAACCGGATAGTAAGCAAGCTAGCCAATCAGCCTCCCATTAAGTCAAGAGATAATTGCCTATATTATCTATCTATGACCTCAACCACAGCCTTTGATTGGATATGTAATTCCATCATTCCACCACACACAAACACCTCATAATAATGTATTTTGGTAGGTAGATATTGCTTTGCAAAACTACATACAGATAGCCAAAACATTTCCCAATTTATAAATCAAGAGATATATTTGATAGTGCATACATCAACGCTATTATTTGCTGTAAGCACAAACCTTCATAGTGGTTACTGCACAATATCATTAGTTTATTGTTTTACCAATTTTGTCAAATGTGTGCACTGCTGAAACCATATTTTTCACACATTCTTGGCAACATTTGACTTCTTACAAACAAACACATGCACGCCACACACACATACACACACACAATGTCAGTTTGCCCGGAATAATCACTCTTTAACCGAGCATTTAGATGTAATATAATTGATTAATTACGTTTGGAGCACATCTGCAACATGCTTCATCATTACACATTCTACTTTTCATTAGGGGCCAGTATCCCTCGCAGTTCCTCAGTACATTGTGGGCCTTGAATGGGCATGTGATAGGGGGGACATGACAGATTGGGTATACCAAACCCTCGCCCCACCCACCTCAACAGTGGACCAGAAGGAAAGTCCGCCTACTCCCACATCCCACACAGACATGCCTTGCCCGGGACTGTGGGCCCCAGCGTTGAGAGAGGAGGTTATTTTGTGGAAAGGGGTCTTCCCATTAGGATGATGAATGGCCTAATTACTGGAGGTAAACAGTCTCTGGGAAATAGACAGAGAACACCAGGGTGCAGTAGGAGCAGGGTGACACTGTGTAGTATAGGCACTACCTCCTGGCTGGAACAAAGTAGAAAGGTTGTCTGGGTGTGTGTACGTGCGTGCTTGCGTGTGCGTTTAAAAGAGGTTAAACAAGCTAAATAAATAACATACTTTTAGCTTATCGAGCCAAGGTATCCCGTTCTCTCGCAAAACCTTTTCCCGAGATATATTTAGTGTTGAATGAGAATATATGTGTGTGGGTGTGTGTGGGGGGGGAGGCATTTGAACCTAGATTTGTCCGTAATGTACTTCAGTGTCAATGCTTAGCGCATATCAGTTAGTAAACAAGCACAGGCCTATGATAAACTAAACTGTTTATAAAAGTTGGTAATGCCTTATGAACAATTGTGCTTGTGCGCATCATTAGCTTAACAAAAAAAAATGCTGGCATTGTCAATGTTAGCTAATACTACAGTTTATCTGATCGATGCCTTGTCATTTATTTCCCGTATCTCCTTAAGGGCTACAAATATACAAGTTATCAATAAATTAGGCTTGCACGGAATTACAGTTTCCAGCGTTTCCCCAGAAGTTAGGGGGGAACAGGGACATGACGCCTACGACAGGCGACCAAATGAATTGCACCGTTACCTTGAATATAATTAAGGATTTATTTTGGTTTGAACATTGTCGGGAACATTTGTGATAATACAACTCAACAAAATATATAATCTATGACAAATAGATTTGAGATAAGTGTTATATAGTATAACTTTAAAAATGGGCAGCTCTGCATATGTTTTTTAAGTGTATAACACTGACTACACACACAGACACACACGCAAACACACACACATACACACACACACACATATGTTTACACACACACACACAGATGTATACACAAAATACAATAAACTTGGTGAATGCTTTGTGTATTCCTAGAACCCTCTCTCTGTCTCTGTCACACCCCCTCTCTCCCCCACCCTCCTCATCCTCACATATTTCCACTCAGAGGCCAAACAGGGCCACTCAGCATATTCTATGATCGATTACACTGTTAGTCATGGGGAACCACTGGCGCCTCAGGGATCACCCCCCCCCCCCACCACACACACACATACACACACACACACACACACACACACACACACACACACAGACACACACACACACACACACACACACACACACACACACACACACACACACACACACACACACACACACACACACACACATACACTCACACACACACACACACACACACACACATACACTCACACAAACACATGCACACATGCATACATACACACAACAGCACATGTTAAAAAGCTTATTTTAACCTTGCACATATACAATGAAGTACACGACACCTAATAAGTGTTTTTCATTGTTCACTGTCCCTGTAAATGAATAAATCATCAGAGTGGTACAGCTAAGGGTACAGCGGACGTTACACAAGTTATGCTAGGCTGTGTCTTTGCGCCTGTCCCAGGGTGCTAGGCAGTGTGAGCGTGTGAGTGGTTGGGGCTGAGCGGGCACCTCGCGTACATGTGTAAAGTGGGTGAGGTCTTTTCATGGCTAATGTCCCCCTGACGTGGTCTAAAGAACATACAGTACGTAAAACATCTCATGGTACATTACATGTCCGTGGGTCAAACTTGCCACTGACTTTTTGCTCAAGGTGTTTAACCCTCATTGGTTGTACATGCAAACACTGAGCCTTTACCAGCGATGGTTTACAATCATCATTGACACAGAGTTTAAAGATAAGATGAACCGAGTTTCAAGTCACATGTTCAAAAACCAACCTGGAAACCTCGTCCCGAAAGTGCATGACTCCACTTTCGGGACTGTGAAATGGACCGAGACATGTCCTGGCCTCCTGAATCCACAGGTCCACCTCGATCAGTTTCCGGGTACTCGATCAGTTTCCGGGTACTCAGTTTCCGGTTTTCCGGGTACATGCTCCGGAGTCCGATCACTCTTACTCAGCTTGCTCACTCGTAGCCACCACTTCTACACTACCACACGAACTGAGCTCGATGGCTGGAAAAGCACATCTGAGGACGACCTAAAAGTCCGGCTGCCCCCCTTGTGTTACATATGACAGTTATTTGGAACTATTTTTTATCTACTAATGGCTTAACTTTATTTCTTCTCAATGTTATTCTTGCATAAAAGGATGCCCTCACCGCGTGCCTGTAAGGATGGTTCCCTCTTCTGTGTTTCTTGCCTAAGTTTCCTTACTTGGATTTGGTTTAGGGTAAGGTATACTCCGGACTTGATTTTCAGTCCCTCTCTCTGGCACACTTTACGTAAATTGGGTGGCACTTGAGCTGTGATTGAGCAGATTGGTCTCCGCAAGGCTGGCTGCAACCACGATTTCCAATGCAAAAGCAAAACATTGGGTCTGACTAGGGTAACCCTAATCCAT